>NC_056735.1:1205861007-1206161007 GCF_019279795.1 Protopterus annectens
CACTGAAGTGGCTTGACAACTAACTCTTGTCGTGACTATTTCTAAAGTTAAGGTAATGCTTTTTTTTTTTCACTAAAACTTCACAAGGAGTCAAGGGATTCCTAATTGTAAATGCTGATAATAAATGTCTCATTAAATGTTTTCTCCTCTGTCAAGCTTTTTTTAAACATTACTGACCGGAATCAAAAGCTTGATTAACATGTTAAAATAAACTACTTTGAGAGTTAACTGGAAGCAGTTTGTCTGACATACAAGAGCTGCATCAGCTAGAGCTTTCCCTCTCCCTAGTAAGCTTTGCTCACTTTGTATCGTTGATTACATCTCTTCAGCTTTTGTCTGTCATGTAGTTACAAATAACAAGCCACCCAGGTGTGCTACAGGGTATCCTTTCAAAAATTCTCTTTACAGTTTCCTGAAATGCTTGAAGCCTGATAGTACTTATAAATGTCAAACTTAAGAGTACTCCTCTGTATCCTGTACAAGCCAAACAAATTCTCTGGAGATTCCTCACTGTTTAAATTTAATATTCCCCACTATCTGAAACCCTCATTCACCAGGTTTCTTGCAAAACCACCTGGTACTAAAATGCACTTCAAAGATTTTTCTGTAATTGTTTCCAAATTATGTAAAAAAAACTTCTATCATTACTTCGTTGACCATCTCACTTTTTCTGTACTTGATGCAGTAGCATTGGTTTCTCCTAAGCACCTGCCCCCCTTGCACTTCATTACTTTCTGATACTTGGGGTATGTTTATGTCTCCCACTTGACCTGCAAAGATTTGTTCTGTTGTACGGTGTTATTGTCTCTGAGCTTTTAAATTCCATATTTGCCGGTCTCATGATTTTAAGATTGTCAATATAAAAAGAGGTTTAGCTGTTTTGGATAATGCATATGTTTGATCTGAGAATGATTGTTGTGACGGGTGCTCATTGTCTTTCACAGTGTCATCAGTACTATTCCATCCATCCTCAACCCCTTTTCCCATTTTGCACATGAGGTCAGGATGTCAGTTTAACAGTGACAATCATCTGGAGTCAAGGTTTACACCACTAGGTGGCCAGCCCTGATGCAGTAGTTCATCCTTACCATTCACTCACACACGGCCAATTCAGAATGTCCATTCCACCTACTGCATGTCTTTGGAATGTGGGAGGAAACTGGAGCACCCAGAGGAAATCCACGGGACCACAGGGAGGACATACAGAGTCCACACAGAAGGCACCCCAGCCAAGAATAGAACCTCTTGCTGTGAGGCGAGAATGCTAACCGCTGCACCACCATGGATTATCAGTATTGTTAACATATGACATTTTGTACTTGTATTATCAGTAGTTAATATCTTTCTCATGCCAGGGATGAAAATGGGTTAAGCCCAGTTAGAACTTTCCAGTTAAAGAGCCAGTTAAATGAATAAATAAGGAAGCAAGGAAGAAGTCCATAACTGAGAATGAGCTACTGTACTTAATGCTTGATGATATAATCATACAAATCAGATAGCTGCATACCATGTTGATGTTCTAGAGACTAAATGTGCTATCCACCGTTGCCACTGATTTAAACAAGAATGGTGTAGACTGAGTACTATATGTTATTTATTCTATAGCTTAGTGTATATACCACACTATAAACAAAATGTCTAATACATTTATGTGCATATGTAACACGGTCCAGATATTAAAAGCTGGGACAGACCCCTAACAATCATAGTAGTGAACACTTGTTGCTGCAGTTTGTCCATAAGTATCAGTAAATAATGACTAATGGCAATATGGTCAGTTGTACTAGACTGTTTCACATTTTTAGAGTACGTGAAGTGAAAAGCACAGATATGGCTTTTCAAAAAAGTATTTTTAGTGTTAATTTTTTCCATTGAAATTGTCTTAACGTCAGAGATAGAATTTATAAGTGGAACATAGAGGTAAAAGTCTCTCCTGAGACTGCAAGGGGGAAGGGGCTTACCTCCTTAAAAAATAAATTGGGAAAACTTGTGTCAGATGTTTTGGATCGTGAAGTTTGTAAGTTAATTATTTTGAAGAACCCTATAATAATTAAAAGTAGTGCTATTGAATTGTACTTTTTTTCAACCTGTGTTTGATTTCCAGAGCCTTCATCTGCATTGTGTGCAACTGCAAATAATGGATTTAACCAAACCAGTGCTTTTGTGGCATCTACAAAAAGTGACACATCATTATATGGAAATGTTTACACAAATTTCCAGGGCTGACATGTAAAACATATTAATTATACTGTGCACAACTTCTGTTCTGTTTAAATGCAGTCCCAATTTAATGTGGAACTGGATGTTCCATTTTTTTAATTCTGTGTAGGCTCTTGTGTATGCTTTCTTGTCTAGATTAGTCCCATTAGGCCAGTGACCACTCTTCAGGGGAGATCAAAGGTGATATTTATAATAACCAGGGGAAATTTGGTGAGGACACTGGGGAACTTCCCATACTGTTTTCTGTGGGTGAGGCAAAAGGACTGCACAGGAAATAAGGAGGAAATCATGGCAGAGGATGCCATCATGCAGAACCTCGGTAATGATACATCTCCAAAACAACGTGAATCTGCTTTATGAATGGATTGTACAAGTGCTGTGAGCTATGATAGTCCATAGCTGCATGACATATTGTTCAGTGTAGTTAAGGAGGTGAAAGAAGGCGGGCTGTCTGATGATGTATTGCACTGCTTAATTACAGAAGAAGAGCCTAATGAAGTAAATGTTCCGTGATGGTCTTAGCAAAAAAAATTACAAAACGAAGTAGATATGATGCCAAGTTTAGAAAAATGGCAACGGTGAATGCCCGAAAATCGTACATTTTATGCAATGAAATGAGTGTAACACGTATAAACTATGTAGATAATGTAAAACAAAAACACATGCTCGTGCTGTGAAACCAAATAGTTTGACATTTTATATAAAGAGGATGCCTCTGGTTAGAAAAAAAAACTTAAGGAAGAAGCGACATTAAACAGATATTTTGTTTGGAACAAAATATTTCTTCCATTGGGATTTAGAGTTGAAGATGCTACAGCTCTAATTCATACTGGAAAGTATACCTTTTGTGCGGCAACTTTTGAGGACTGTAGCAATTGCTGAGAAATTCCTAATATTATTTGACACCAAGTCATTCTGTGGACCATGTAAATATTTAACTATGCATTTTCATGTATGAATGTTATTAAAAGACTAATAGATGTGGAACTTTACTGAAAAAACACTTCAGATTGTGTTACATAGTGAAAAAATTAATGATAGAAATGTTTGGAATGGGGCATGGGAGATATAAGCTATTTTGCTTATTACAGAAGGTTGTTTGCAACATTTAATAAATATAGTTTATTGTAAGTGGTAAAAGTGGTATTATGGTAAGGTATAACAGACAGCCAAACATATGCTTTTGTTGTGGTGATACTGAACATTTGATGCAACCATGTCCAAAAAGAGGTGTTCACAATGTGGAGAAGCAGGTTTCTTAGTACGAGCTTGTAATACTTAGTGTAAAATGTGCAGTACCAAAGGACACTATTGGCTGGACTGTGACCAGCTCAGTGGACATGAAGGAAATGTATTGAGACAAATGAGACTGGATTAAGTATAGTAAATACAACAGCAAAGCAAAAGAACAGCAAATACAACGAAGAACAAAGACCAGGAACCCAATGAATAAAATGTATTTCTCTCTGACATTTCGACATACACCGCCTTCTTGGAGTATACAATTACTTCACATCAAATACTTGCTTTATATACACTGCTAAACAAGCAATTAAACAATAAAGTCATCAATTAATACCATGAAATACTTAAAAGGCATTTCCTTTAAAGCAGTATGTGCCAATTAAAATCAACATTCATACCTATAGGAAACAAAGTATCAAACTAATGTTTACACTGCTTCTTTATAATAAAGAAGTTTATTCTTACTAATACTCTCCCCCAAAAAACACAATCTATTTTTTTCCAAAATAGTGTCTTGTAAACCACAAACAGAACTGTCATGTGCTTCTAAAAAATGTTGTGCCACTAAACTCTGTTCCTTTTTATTAGATGCATCACAAACATGTTCTAATAGCCCTTTTGGATTCACCCACATAAAACTTATTACAAGGACATCTGAGGGCATAGATAATGCCCTCAGTGTCACACCTACAACTCCCATGAACTTCAAATTTTCGACCATTTAAGAGTCCAAAATAAGGCAGAGAGAAATAAATTTTATTCATTGGGTTCCTGGTCTTTGTTCTTCATTGTATTTGCTGGATTAAGCATAGTACCTATAATTAAAGCGAACAATATTAGTGTCACAGAAGAGAAAGATAGTGACAGGGACAGAAATACAAAATTGTGATGTATTAGATATAGAAGAAAGTAAGGATGCGAATACTGAAAGAAAATAAAAAAGAATCATTGAAAGAGTTAAGGAATGTCATATTTAAAACAAATTGCAAAAAAAAAATGAATAATGTGATTTTTTTATAACATTGAATGCTGCAGTATTTAGAATGAAGTCTGATGAATTACAGTATTGCAGTGGTGTATGTAACAAAAAATATAATTTATGTTTAAAAGATACCAGAAGCTTAAATGGACATCAGAAGAAGCAAATGGAAGCATGTGAGGAGAGGAAGTAATACACAGTTTTGGAATGCAGTGTTCAGAAAAAAAAGTTGTTTTAAACTAGTAGATCAATTTTTTGTTGTATCTTGGCAATGTCTTGTGTGTGACCTATGAAAAAAGAGTAATAAGAATCTTCATTATGTACATTGTTTACAAAAAGTGCACACACCCCTGGTAAAATGCCAGGTTTTTGTGATATAAAAAAATGAGACCACAATAAATCATTTCAAAACTTTTACCACCTTTAATGTGACCTATAGCCTGTACAATTCAATTGAAAAACAAATTGTTAGGGGAAAAATATAAAGGGTACAATAAGCTGGTTGCATAAGTGTGCACACCCTTAAACTAATACTTTGTTGAAGCACCTTTTGATTGTACAATTTTTATATCCACTATATACATTCTAATTTAAAAGAAGGGCCTAAAATGTTTGAAGAAATAAAGCAATTTATGAAGATGAAAATTATAATAAGAAACTTTAAAAAAAGGTGGTGGTGGGGGGGATCAACCAAGATATAAAAACATGTTGAGAAACAATGAAAAATTGAAACATGGGTTTAGGCAAAGACATAATACATACATTTACAAGTGGACATTTAAAAACAATAAGAAAAAAGAAGGGTGTTACAAAAATGATTATTTTTTTAAATTGGGAAGCTGTTTGAGCAATATTTAAAGATAAATATGTAATAGAAAGAAAGGGAATAGAAACAGTAATAGGTGAAGTATAAAAAACTAATGTGACAGAATTTGATAAAGCAATTATGGGAAGACCTTTATACGATGAAACCATTCTATACAACAGTTAATAGTGGGTACAATTCAAAGAATAGTATAAAAATATTTATGGGAAAGAAATTATGGAAAACAAAAAAATCATACATATTGAAAATTATGGAAAACAAACAAAAAAATCATACATATCGAAAATTATGGAAAACAAACAAAAAATCATACATATTGAAAATTATGGAAAACAAAAAAATCATACATATTGACAATGAAAAATCATTGCATATCACTACGAAAGCTAGTCACACATGTATATGGTTGCATTTTGAGTTGGGTGAAACACGTTTGCAACACTACTACGGTAGTTGTGTTATTGAGAGATGGACCATTTGTGGAGATGCTAGTGTGGATGATTTCCTGTTGGTCAACAAAGGTAAGTGTTTGTGCAGTGAGATTTTGTGTGACTCTGTGTGTGTGTTAGAGTTAGGATAAGGGTTATGTAACAGGATGTATTTAGGTGTGTGTTTTAGAGTTAGGGTGAGGGTTAGCTAAGGAGTACATTTTGTGTGTGTGTGTGTGTGTGTGTGTGTGTGTGTGTGTGTGTGTGTGTGTGTGTTTGTGTGCGTGTGTGTGTGTCTCTGCTCGCTCACAAGTGGCTAAGTGCCCAAACTGTCTTGTGTAGTGGTAGTGTTATGATTTTTTTTAAGTTAAGCTGCACATTAGTGGCAGAGGGAGGATTAACAAACATTAATAAGGTATAGGTGGTGGGGCAATGTTGTAAAGAAGTTGGTTGAAGTTATTCTGTAAGACTACTGATGCATAACACATTACAGCCAGGTAGGATGAACTGAACAAGTTTATTTTGTAAATTCTAATAGCAATGCCATGACTGAAATTAGCACTGTGAGTGATAAAGGCAGTATATCCCATTTATTGTCCATTTATTAATTTTCCTCTGCACCTGAAAATCACTTTATTTCAGATATAATGCAAACATATATGTCATGTTTTATGTATTACTGTAGTTTACAGTGTAAATGATTATTTGCACCATCATATACATCCCTGCTGTTGAATTCTACTGCTAGTTTTTGTGAGTACAAGAATGTCCCGTATCACATTCAGAGAGTACCTGTAGAAGGGAAGCGCAGTTGTGTAAGCTGAACATACTATAACAGTAGATGTTTGAATGATTACTGCTGTAGTAGCCTTAGCTATATGGATTGTATCCTGCAAATGATAGAACAGCCAGACAGCTTCCAAAGCTTCAGGGCACCGTACACACACCCAAACTGTCAAGCAGCTCGAGCTTAGCTGACTAAAATACAGATTTGGGCTTGATGCCTTTAGAGCTTTCCTGCCAGCAGAGAGGAGGAGGCCGAGGTCTGAAAGGACTATGCTAGAACCACAAAAATTAATGTCTACATCCTTTCCATATCCTGGCTTAAAAAAAATTGCAAAAAAACAAGGAGGGTTGGAGGGAGGGGGTGGCTACTGCATCAGTGATCATTTGAACATCTACTGTTATGGTACGTTCACCTTATACAACTTTACTATTTTCATCATATTGATCACAAGAGGAATAGCCTTAACTGTATGGGTAGATTACTATAGCTCTACATTTGGGAGTTAAAAGGAGAAGAGTCCAGGATCCCCTGGAGAATGATCCTAGCAAAGCCTGATCTGGACCTAGAGAAGGAATCAAGCTTATACTACTTTGTAAACGTATGTACAGAAGACCATGTAGCAGCTTCAAGTATATTTCTAGAATCTAGCCCTTTCCAAAAAGATGTAGATGAAGCCAAGGCCATGGTACAGTGGGCCTGCAGGGATTAGATTTTTTTTTTATTGTGAGTATAACTTAGATGACCATTTGTAAATGGTCTGTTTTGACACAAGTTGTCCCTTCTTCTTACCTTTACAAGAAATAAGCAAATGATCTGAAATTCTGAATGATTAAATTCTGTCAGGATAGTGCCTGAGTTGCCTGTTGGTGTCCGGGGTATGATGTATCCTTTCTCCCTCATTTTTAGGTTTAGTGAAGAAAACACGGAGATGGATAGTTTGGCTTAAAGTGAACTTGGATACCATTTTAGGCATAAAAGAAGGCTTGATTCTTTTAAAAAGCCCTATGGAAAATGAGACTCACCATAAGAGTTTCAACAACGTATAAGCAGAAAAGCAGTAGCTCCATATGCACAGATTTATGAAATTTAGACTTTTATTAAAGATGCACTGACCAGTTAAGTGCTTTTATCCGTCATATGAGGATTTCATCAGAACTGATCAAGAATAACAATAAAGAGTTTAATAAAGTAATTTGCTGCCGAAGGTTGATTACATTCAAGTCCCCAATTAATCGTAATTAATTAATCAAACCCTAAAATTAATTGTAAAAGTCCGCATACAAAAATCGGTTTAAAAACAAAACATAAATACAAAATCGTAAACATTTACATTTAATTCAGTGTTTAGCTGATGTCATTCTTAATGGGACTATAGACACAGTTCCCTTTATACTGGGGGCATTCAACTTGAATTACCAAAGTAACTCCTTTATTCCAGAAATTATCTCAGGCACCACCCCTTAGATCACATGCCACTGCTTTTAAGATGCCACAAACATATTTTTGAATTGTGGCAATCCAAAAAGTGGCAAAATACAGCATTATTGCCCTTAGCTTTCTTGATATCATACAGATGCTCATAAATTCTTTTTTTAAGGAGGTAGTCAGTTTTCCCCACATAAAAAGCAGGGCAAGAAGTACATTTGGCCGAATAAACTTAATCCCGAGTAACGCAATTATCATTCTAAAAATATCCCTCCATATTAGCATAATTATCTAGAGTACGTTTCAGATTCCATAATATAAGAGCATTATCCACAAGCACCACACTTATGAGTCCCGCTTTTTGTAGAATTATTTGCATTGTCACTATTGTGGTGTTCAAAAATGTGTCTACGGTAGCTACATATTTAAAATGCAGATTGTGGTCTGCCATGTAACTTATTAAAAATAAGTTCATTAGCTGTAAAAATTCTCAAGTCAGAATTGATAGTATCTCTTATTTTACCAGAGTCAGAGTTATGTTCCAGAACCGTAGCGGTCGTAAATTGATTATTTCTGGAAGCAGTATGATTAAAAGGACAACTTAAATCTTCAGTTGATTTCCCTAAAAGGGGAAAATATCTAGAATGGCGACTATCAATAATATACTTAAAAAAGTATCATCAATTAATGTAGGCAGATAACCTCTCATAAATAACCTATTTTTAAGGATGTTGCATTCCTCTTTAAATACTTAGTCTTTTAAAATCTTACATGAAATTCTAACAGCTTCTAGGCAGAACTGTTGTGGTGTTGTCTCAACTCCCTGGTGATTTTATTACTTTTCCTAGAAGTCATGCTAGCACACTGTTTATCTAGTGCACAAAGACTGACCCATATTGTTGTTGCTCATATGTAGTAAACAAAAGATCGGTAGTAATCTTCATATTTAATACATTAATTTCCCCAAGAAGAGACTCTAACACAAGATCATTGTTTTTGATCAAAAATTTGATAATATCTACTTCCACAATGGCTGCACATTGAGTAACAGCTTAATTTCAGCTCTCCCAGTGTGAAAACAGAAACTCAGAAGAGAGAGACAGTAAACTCATATTTTTGGGTAAATTTAAGCAACTGGTTAGTAGGTGCACTGCCTGGATGTCAGCAAAAAAAAATTCAGAGGACCTGAGAGAAAATTAGCTACAAAAGGAGAGGAAAAAAGACCGACTGGGGAAACTACTGCAGCTGTTCAGCAAAAAGAAGTACAAGCTCCAGACATGACTTCCAGTAACCTAGACAAAAGCATAAAATGACTGCACACAGACCTGGTTAAAATAAAGGAAACACAGATTGAGTATATCAACTCAAACAACAAAAGGCTGGAAAAAATGGAAGAAGCTTTAAACAGATACTCAGATGAGGTAATAAAACTGCAAAAATCAGAAGTTTAAATGAAGAAAAGGCTGGCCAAATATGAGACTGCTCAAGTAGAAATGTTTAAAAAAAATAATAGAATTAGGAAGAGCGCATAGGGAAAAACCTGAGATTCTCTGCTGTACCGTAGTGGCTGGAAGGAAGACACTGTATTAATTTTATGAAGCACAAATAAGCAACGTGACTGGTATTCCATAGCAGGAGTTGTTAGTTGAAAGGGCACATCATGTGTGTGCTCTAAACCTGGCCATGAGAAAGCAACCTAGACCTTTAATAGTAAAGATTCAATTCTACCAGCAGAAAGAGTTGGTTCTGACAAAACTGTGACAGAAAGATGAAGTACTAAAAGTGGGAGACATTAGAGTGTTTGTGGAAAATTATTACTCACTGTGCATTAGGCAGAAGAGGAGTAAATTTATTCCACTAATCAGGGAATATTGAGGAAGCAGGCATGAGATTTAAACTGCTGTACCCAACTATCTTCAGAATATTCTTTCCTGGAGTGATGTAATCATTTTTGATGCAGAACATGCTAATGAGGAAATATAAAAGTTTGTCCAACAAAAAGCGAGCCCTGAAACAGAAGGAAATTCTACTTCTTGTTCTTCTGGTAATAAAGACCACAGAGAGCTTGTGCCAGTGAAACATTTTTTAATGTTTCAATGAAAAAGGCTTGAGAGCCTGAAAAAAGCACAAGAGTTGGCTAGAAGAACAGGACGCATGTTGGAAATCAAGCAGGGACTGGATTTGGGAGATGGAGATGAACAGCAATAAAACCAGCAACTCAGAAATAGGCAAATAAATATGGGATTACAAAGCATTAATTATATTTGTGAAGCATGACAGAACAAGAAAACCTGGAAATATTGGACTTTTTTGACTTTGTTAAACTTGTAGGGGACTCTAAAGCATATGCCCTACTTCATGTCATTAGTATTTGGAGGAACACTTAGGAGAGGGGAAAAGGAAGTTAACTGTAAGTAAAACAAAATTTTATTCTTAACAGTAATATTTTTATATTTAGTGCATAGTATAATCTGCATGCTACAAAGTAAAGATTTCTCAATTATTTTCAAGTGTAATACGGATACTAAAGTAAACAGGTGCCCATTTTTTCCCCTTCTTTTCTCTTTCTCCTTGTTCAATTTTAAGAAATGTAGGTATTGCAGTTAAAAAAAAATATATAGAAGAAAAGTCTTATTAAAAGAGTGTGGTACAAGAAAAATGTATGTGTTTTTTTCTCCTTGTATAAATAACTGGATTAACACCCTTGGTTTGATCTAGTATATTCTAAGATAAAGCAAATAAAAAAGAAACATTGAATATAATAAAGCTTTCCTGTACAAATAAATACTTGTGGAAGCAACTGTGCATCTGGTTCTCATGTCTCCATTAAGAAAGTCTGATAAAGAGCAATAAAAACAGAATACTTATTTCTTTCAATGGCTAGGAGGTTATGTTTTCAGATGGCATTAAAGTACTCTCCCATTCTGGAGAGCAGTAAATCAACAACTGTATAAAAGATCAGCCTGCCAAATATTAGTGCATGTAACAGTAAAACTGGAACTAGATACGTAACAAAAAAGCTGTTACAAATAAAAAATGGGACTACCAACATTTTAATATAATGACATTTTCTATATTACTTTTAAATGTTAATAGTCTCACACGTATACAAAAAGGAAAGATTAGTGAACTATATTAAAAAAATGTAGAGTACAAATAAGTATGCTACAGAAGACGCATTTAAAAAGAATTGAATGTGAATTTGATAAAAGGTTTCAGCACGGTTATTCAGCAGCATACCTGGGACAAAGGAAAAGAGGAGTACTTATATTAATTGCAAGAGGAACTCCAGTAGTTATAGAAGAGGATAAAAAATATGATAATAGTAGATTTGTAGTACTAAGGGGCTGATGGCAACGGCGGAGGATTACACTGGCATGTATTTATATTCCACCTAAAACTGCTATAATGCAGCTTAAAAGAATTCTGGGAGAAATAATCAGTTTTCAACAGGGGAATATTACATGTTAAGTTGTCCATCGCTCCTTCCTTCTTGTTGTTTGGGTTCGGAGCCGATCCTCGGCTCCGACTCGGCCATCTTCTATAGCTCAAGAGCTGTTTACTGGCTCAAGGCTACCTCTTATCCCAGCATGCCCAGCGTCAGCTACCCAGACCTCGTCTGTGATAGCGCACACTAGACATAAGTAGAGTAACCAGTTACTAAAAACTGGTTGTCCAATACACCTAAACAAGTAAAGAGTTATAAATTACCTGACATGTGAAGTAATAAAAGATGCTCAGCCAGTGAAAACAAAAGGGAACTCCTCACAATCCTTTAGGAAGGGGGAAGGAGAGAGGGACGCAAGAAGGAAGGTGAGATGAAGACAACTAACATGGAACGTTATAGTAGGTACATAACTTCTTTATGTTAAGTTGTCCATCTCACCTTCATTCTTGCTGTTTGGGACAGCGTCCCTAGCACCTAAAATCCCAGGTGGCTCATTGGAACAAACTCTTCAGAACAGTAGAACCAAAGGAAGCTCTACTCCGGGAGATCATATCTACCTTGTAATGAGAGAGAAAAATGTGGGAGTTTGCCCAAGCTGCACAGATTGAGTCTATGGGCAACCTAGACTGAAAAACTACAGAGGTGGCTAATGCTCTACTGGAATGACCGTTGGTTTAGCTGGTAGCTCTTTATTTCGTAACTGATTAATAAAGGCAATAGTATCAGATAACCATCTGGATAAGGTCACTTTAGAAACTGGAAGGCCTTGTTTGTTGAAAGCATAAGAAAGAAATAACTGGTCTGACTTTTTTAGTTCCTTAGTTCTATGGAGGTAAAAACACAATTGTCTGTGCACATCCAGTTGGTGGAGCTTGTATTCTGCCTTGTTGCTGTGATTAGGAAAGAAAACTGGGAGATCTACAGATTGATTTAAATTGCTCTCTGAGCAGACTTTAGGAATAAAGGATGGATTGGTCCTCAGAGAAACTCTGTCCTTGTGAAACACCAGGTAAGAAGGACGAACACATAGTGCTTGAAGTTCTGAGACAAGTCTAGCTGAAGTGATAGCAACCAAGAAAGAAATTTTAAAGAGCATGATGCTGCCGGTTCAAAGAGAGGCAAAATTAAGGAGGCTAAAACTAAACTTGAGATCCCAAGGAGGGGGAGGATCTCTAACTGGGGGTCTAAAAAGAGATGTTCCTTTCATAAAGGTTTTGCAGAGCTTATGAGATATTATGCTAGAATTAAACATATCGATATGAAAATTAGAAATGGCAGCTAGTTGTACTCTAATGGTAGCGGAAGCTGCACCAGACTGAAAAAGCTGTGCTAGAAATTCAAGAATTTCATGGACTGGGGCTGAGAAAGGATCCAAATTTCTAGATTCTGCCCAGTAAGAAAACCGTTTCCATTTACTAGCATACATTTTCCTTGTAGTAGACTTATGTGAGGAAACAATAATATCACAGACTGCTGGGGAGATATTGGATAGCCTGGCTAAGGTTGGAAGTGGAGTAACCAAGCTGTGAGCTGGAGAGTTTGAAGGGATTGGTGCAACCCACCCGATTGGTGAAGATCTGGAACTGGGTCCAGAATCCACGGTTGATCCAGAAGGTGGAGATATAGGAACGAGAACCAAATTTGTCGAGGCCAATATGGAGCAATAAGGATCATTTTGCAACCCAACGATTTTCCTTTCTGTATAAGTCTTGGAATTAGGGGAAAAGGGGGAAAGCGTAAAGGAGTCCCTGAGGTCAATCGTGGACTAGTGCATCTCTGGGTATATGACCTGGAAGAGGAAGTGGGGAGAAGTAGCTGTTGCATTTGTTGTTGAGAGGAGTGACAAATAGGTCGCAGCAAGGCTGTCCCCATTTGCGGAAGATAAGATCCGCAAGTTCCTGATTCAGAGACCACTCGTGAGGTATGAGGATAACTCTGCTGAGCCTGTCTGCTACAACGTTGGATTTCCCAGGGATGTGCACTGCTATCAGAAAACGGGAGGAAATTGCCCATTGCCACAGTCTGAGTACTTCTCGACAAAAGGGGTAAGACCTGGTCCCGCCCTGTTTGTTGATGTACCACATCACTGACATGTTGTCCATTTGGATTGCAATGATCCCGGAAGGAAGAGAGTCTTGAGGGGCCTGCAACGCTAGGAGAACCGCTCTCATTTCTAGGACATTGATATGCAGATGGTACTCGTGAGTTTGCCAAGGGCCTTGGACTGTCCTGCCTAGATAATGCCCCCCCACCACCCTATCAGGGAGGCGTCCATGGTCACTGTGGCTACCGGAGGGGATTGTATGAAAGGTCTGCCCTGAATTACTAGTGGGGAGACCATCCACCAAGAAAGGTGCCTTTTGCATATTTCTGTGATCAGGATCATGTGAGACATGGGTAGTTCCTGGAAAGATCACTGCATGAAAAGAAGCCACTGAAGGATTCTCATGTGGAAACGCGCTGATGGGACAAGAAGAATGGCAGCTGCCATGGAGCCTAGAGCTTGGAGGACATGTCTGACTTGAACCCTTTTGCTCTGCATTAGAATTAACACTTGTTGACGAATAGTGGAAACTCTTTCCTGTGGTAATCTTGCAAACATTTCTTTTGTGTTTAATTCTGCTCCTATGTATGTGATAGACTGACAGGGTAACAAGGCAGATTTTTCGAAATTTACTGTAATGCCTAGTTGAGTGCATGATACAATTGTATAATCCCGTGCCTCTAAGAGTTGATGCCTGGTGATAGCAGTCAGGAGCCAGTTGTCTAGATAGGGAAACACCTGGCATCCTTGACACCTCAGGTGAGACGTGATTACTGCCATATACTAGGTGAACACCCTGGAGGCTGAGGTGAGACCAAAGGGCAGAGCTCTGAACTGGTAAGGAATGGCTCCTACCCGGAAGCGAAGAAATCTCCTGGAGTGTCTGTCCATCTTGATATGGTAGTACGCGTCCTGAAGATCTATCGAGCACATCCAATTGTACTGACCCAGTAAAGGGAAAATGGACTGCAGTGTCACCATCCGGAACTTTTCTTTTTGTACAGATTTGTTCAGTCTGCTGAGATCCAGTATTGGTCTCTAGTCCCCTGTCTTTTTTGGTACTAAAAATAATCTTGAGTAAGTTCCAGATCCTAGTTGGTCTGCGTGGACTTCTTGAATGGCTCTTTTTTCTAGCAGTCTTGAAACTTCTGTGACTGCTTGATCCCTTAGATTGGGTGGGACATCTGGGATGGGCTTTTTTGATTCTATGGGGGATTGATGGAAGGGAATTTTGTAACCTCTGGATATGATGGATAGTACCCATCTGTCTCTTGTTATATTTTGCCAGGCTTTTGGGTACAGCAAAAGTCTTCTCCCGACTGCCTCCAGAGGTGAGCAGTCGGGCAACCCTTCAGGGATGCTGGAAGGGTTTGGCAGAGAAGGTTCTCTGTCACCCTGGTTTTGCGGTCCCCCTCTGCCATGAGGGTGGCATTGGTTATTGTTGTTTCCCCCTCTGCCCCTGGGGGAAAAATCACCACGTGTGTCAGACAAGGGTCCCAGGGATTTTCGGAACCACATCTTTCCGTTCTTCTGACCCTTGGGATAAGGTCTGGAAGGAGTGGAAAAATGGACTCCCATGGCAGAGAGAGTCTTGCGATGAAGACAACTAACATGGAACGTTATGGTAGGTACATAACTTCTTTTTATAGGTGGGTACTGGAATTTGATTTGCAGTAGTGAAGAGGTGTTTGGAGTAGATTTTTGAAGAAATTTATGAAAATAGTTGGCATGGAAGATGTGAATTCAGAAGGAGTTCAGAGTGAATTTACATATTATTCTCCAATATACAAAAAGTGAGCTAGGCTAGACAGAACTTACATTTCACAGGAATAAGTGCATTTAATTGAAAGTTTTGATATGCATCCAATAACTGTTTCAGATCAAGTGCCAGTAATAACTAAAATAAAAATGGCGGGTAATGAAATACAAATGAGACACTGGCACTTTCCCACCTGTCTCTTGAAAAGAGAGGAATTTAAGGAATGGGTAGTGGAAATTATTTGAGAGTTATTAGAGAAAGAAATTTCTTTTGAAAATATAGCTAAGGAGTGGAATAAAATTAAAGTGGAGTTTAAAAATAACGTGGCAAATATTAAAGTATTGCAGAATGGGGGAATCCCACAGTACAAGAAGAGGAGCAATTGCAGAGTGCTAAGCAGAAAATAAAGGATTACCTTGATAATATACAGGAGTTTAGAAAGATTACTCTTAAGCAACTGTTTTTGATAATGCCAGAGGACAAAAACTATTAGAGCAATGTGTCAGACAACAGAAAGTAGGAAGGTTGTCGCCATGATTAGGGAGCCTATATCAAGAAAGATAACAAGAGATCCTGTAGAGGTACTAGAAATATTTTGGAAATTTTATGACTGTCTGGATATAGCAGAGAAATATGTAGATAAAGGAAAGGTACAAATGGAAATGTTTATGGAAGAATTAAATATGCCAAGGTTAGAGGTAGATGAATCTCAATTACTAACAGGATAAGAGGAGACGAGATAGAAATGGTGATGTATAACCAATTCACAGGAAAGTCCCCAGCAATAGATGGTATTCCTATGGAAGACTGGAAACCAGGAGGAGAAAAACTGATACAGATCTGGAAGGTTTTGTTTAAAAGTATTTTAAGAGGAGGAGAAGCACCAGCATCCTGGAAGAAAGTGATGGTGGCTCTAATACATAACGAGGGTAAGGGCCCATCAGATCCAGCTTCATACAGGCCCGTTTCAATCCTAAGCCATGATTATAAAGTGTTTGTCTAAACAGCATACCTGTATGACACTGTTCAAGAGGAACCTGAACAAGTGGATGGGGCACTGTAAATTCTTACCGGGGACAGAGCCCACAACCCTGCTGGACATGGGCAGTCATCACTAAATGCAATCTTGGGTACTGACTAGCCCCATATTTCTATGGTATTGCATTGGGATGAAACGTCTAGGGTTAAAATGACCTCCAAGTCAATAGCCTAGTAGTCTCCTATGATCCTATGAAAGTATTCTAATAACTAAGCCAGCATGGGAATGGAGAAGGGATGATTGCAATTAGCGATACAGAAAATGGAGAAGATGGGGCTGGAATTTATTGGAGAAAATTGACAAAAGAGCAAATATTTAGAGATGGAAAGGTAATAGAATGGGAAGAGGCCAGGAACTTATTTGCACTGCAGACTGGAGATTGCCTTCCCTATCAAGGACTGATATCAGAGTGTAGGCAAAGAGAAAGAAATAGGGGGATACGAAATAAAATACCAGCACTGGTAGAGTTTTAGTAGAATCTCGAACAGAAGCTGCTGTTGAAAAAGGAATAATTAGTAGTGCATACAAAATATTGCATGAAAACTGTAAGAATCAATCAGAGGAGTTTAGAAAGGCTTAGGAAGGGGGATTGGATAAGTGGTTCACAAACAAACAATGGGGAGATATATGTATGTCTCCCAAATATGCATCACAGTCTAGAAGATTTAGGATCTTTGCTTGGAAGTGTTTACATAAGTATTTTTATACCTGAAGTAGACTCCAAAACTTTTTCCTCAGGTAGACAGCAAATGTTGGAGGTGCGATGGGGAAGAAAGATATAATTGGGAACATATTTTTCCTGGGAGTGTGATGAGTTGGCAGACTTTAAAGATTCCCTGCAGATTGCTGTGAAGGGACCACACAGCTTCCCCAGATTTTTAGATGCCTCGACCACATCACTCCTTCATATAGTGAAATAGCAGCTGTATTGGGTATATATTATATGAACAAAAGTTCATAATATCGAATGCTCTAAAGAGCGAAAATGCCGGACCTCGAACTCCTTATTGTGGGGGACTGTGCCCCCCACACCCCCCGCTAAGTATATATATATCAACTCCAAGATCGCACTATAGTGAGGAAAGGGCAAATATTCTGACCTTCACTGTACTGCGGTCCCACAATAAGGAGTTCGATGTCTGGCATTTTCACTCTTCAGAGCATTCGATATTATGAACTTTCGTTCATATAATATAGACCCGCTATATTAAGGAACTGCGTCTTGCAGATAGCTTTTGAAATATTTGTAAAATAAGCTAGAAACATGTTTTAAGGCAAACCTTGTTTACTGAACTTTAGTACATTGAACTTTGCTTAACATAATAAGATGTTTATCAGCTCACAGAGTCAAATAAGAAGGGCTATCACATGTCTGTAGTCAGCTAAGGGATAACTGTTCTCTTATAAGAGGAAGTAAAAATTAGACACGATTATATGACATGGTATAAGTCTTGTTTACAACTTAGGAAGTGATTTGTAATTTCTAAAATTTCCATCAGTTCAAAACTGTCATGACCTTGTTGGTTGTACAAGACTATAAAATGTCCACCAGCCAGTAATAAAACTGTACTCACCTACACAAATCCTGAGCATGGAATTCACAACTTAATGCTAGTGCCTGTATGGACGTCCCAACATGACATGGAATTTAATTTGATAAGTACGGATCTCTGACATGAACTGGGCATTTAATTGCAAGTGCCTGCGTTACATTGATTTGATAAGCATGGATCTCTGGCATGGACTTCACATTTATAGTGCATGTGCCTGCATTACATTGATTTGATCAGCACGGGTCTCTGGCATGGACTGCGCATTTTAAAGAAATGTTAATGCCTGCATTGTATTCATTTGATTAGATAACTGTACTGTTAGAATTTGTAGTCCCTCTGTCAGTGAGCAAAGATGATCATTTTTCTGCTTGTAAGTAAAAGATGATTTTAATAATTTTAAATAAATTGCTTAAGCTTGTGCCTTGGTGACTTGTGTCACTTCTTCTCAACAGTATTACCCTCAGAACCTAGATAATGAACCATAACAACTGCTCTGTCAGAGATACTTGGTGAGCATATCAGTATATCTAAGGAAATTATTTTTTGATCTGTAGTACAGAATTGGAATTGCCTAGACATAGTAATGCCTTGCTGAGTCTAATTATGGTGGCTGCCAAAAAGCAATTACTACCAAATGGAAATAAAAGTCTAAACCATCTGTACTATAAGTAGTGAATATAAAGTAACGGAGATAAAACAACTGGAATTGGGATCTTCAGAAAAGGGTAGGAGCAAATTATATAGAATAAATGGGAACTGTGGAAACAATACATGCAGACGAGGAACGAGGTTCAAAAGAAGGCATGATTTGAATGAGCTATGTAATGTTTGAATGACAATGACTGGATGTGTTATAAATGATGTTTGCAACTAAAATTATGTCAATATGGTTTGTGATGTATAATGTTTGCAACTAAAAATCTGAAGTAGGAGATTCATTTGTCAGCAACCTGTGGGTATGGATCCGATATCGGATCCGAACCGGCATGGTTTATCCAGCTATGGATCCGAGCTCCTAGCTTCTCCCCTCACCCATAATGCCCTGCTCTCCCTACATGACCTCAGATCTAGTTTGCCGCGTTCATGGTGACAGCTTGATCTTTGAGCTCCTTCAGCTAAGTGATATTTTAGTATTTTACTAAGGGTATTTTTGTTAAATAAATAGTTTTTTGTGTGAAAGTTTTAGGTTTCTCACCTCTTTAAACTAATTTTTGGTTGAATTACTTATTTTTTTGTAATTCCCTCCCCTCTCTGGTAGCGTAGTTTGTGTGCGCGTGGTTTCTTTGGGGCCTTTAGTGTGACTGGGTTGTTAACTTGTTAGTTTTCTTTTTGTTTAAAAAAAAAAAAAAATGTCTGAGGCCCCAAAGGTGATATTTTCGAAATGCTCCGAGTGTGGCCATAAGCTGTCCCCTGCGGATGGCCACACTCGGTGCGTTCGATGCCTTGGGGTTGAACACCTCACTTCTGGATGTTCAATCTGTGCAGGGTTCAACCCCAGGGCATTGAAGGAGCGGAGGTCGAAGCTGGTCTTGGTGGGACTATTACCCCCAGACTCAGCTTCGGCCTCCGCCCCTTTGGTAGTTACCGCTCCTGCGGTACCTGCCCTACCTGCTCCCGCTCCTCCTCCCGGGATTCAAACTCCCTCTACGGGTTCGGAGGAGAGGGAAGCTAGGAAGAAGGACCGGAGAGAAGCACAAGCGGCGGGCCGAGACCTCCGTCTCGGCCCCGCCGGCTAAGCGGGCTTCTCCTCCGGCCTCTCTAGCTACTGGTTCTCCTCCTCCTCGGCTCCGGTCCCCAACCTTTTCACCGGGACCTGAGGAGGAGGAGACCCGACCTCCTTCGAGGCTATTGAGGCGGTACTCAAGGCCTACCTCGGTAGCCTCTTCGAGGTCGACCTATAGTCTCTCCGACACCGATCTGGACCGGATGATGCGAAGGTTCATCCAGGCCCAGATGCAGATGGGAGTGCTCCTGCCCCCCCCCTGGGGGGGAGCTCGACCCCCTTTTTCAAGCCCATAGCTCCTTCTCCGACCCGCTACCCGGGTTCGGAGCGCTCGGAGCTGGGCAGCTTTGGAGCCGGGGGTGGGTCGGCTCCGATAGTACTGGCTACTTCGGATCCGACCCTGCCCTCTAGTGTGTCGGATCCGACCTCTCGGAGCCTTGGCCCGAGTTTCAGATCCGAGGGACTCAGTGTGCCTTCGGCGCCGTCCGTGTTGGAGCGCACTGGTCCCTCGGATCCGAGGGGCTTGGCACCGGCTCTGATCCACTCCTCGGATCCGAGGGGGAGCTGACTGTCGGATCCTTTGGTCGAGGCCGGCTCCCCTTCGGCTTTTGATGTAGTGGAGAGGGCTCTGTTGAGGGCTTCCGGACCCCCGGCACTTGCTTCGGCTCCGTCCCGCACTCCATCTGCTCTGGGTCAGGCTTCCGTCACCCGGCCACTGGGACAGCCCGTTTCAATGCCCCAAGCAGTTCCTGTGGAACTAGACACTGCTTGCGAGGGTTCCTCGGACAGCCCTCCCGAGGAGGCACCTCGCAAGCACACGTGTAAAAAGAGGCACATAGACTCCCCCGAGTCTTTAACTGAAGACACGGATTTGGAGGAAGGGGAAGGCTCCCCAAGATCACCCCCGAGGATGTCTCCTTTGGAGACATCATGGAAATGCTTCGTATAAGAGGTGGGTGGTCTGCCCCAAAGTCTTCCTCGGATGAGTCCATGTTCTTGGAGGCATTCGAAGCGGGCCCGTCTACCTCTTGGTTGTCCCCTCCTGCCGACCTCCTGGTGGACCTTATTACCACCAGGGCGTGGAAGGAACCGGACACCGTGGAGCCAATCCCCAAAAGGCCAGACAGGATTCTCAGCCCCCCTGCTGACCATGCCCACTGGAGTAAGGGACCTCCGGTAGATGCCATGTTGACGGCAGCAGCCACCAAGAGGGAACTCGCCCAGGAGAGTCCCTCAGTCCATCCTCTGAGCAAGGAGTCTCGGATGATGGACCGCTTGGGGAAGCAAATGTTTAGTTCTGTGACCTTCTCAGTGAGGGCGCTCAACTATCTGGCACATGTTATTAGGATGCAGCACGATCTTATCAAAGAATACGCTACATCCCCCCCAGAGTCCATGTCGGAGGAGGACAAACTTTTGCACTCCACCCGTATGGCCACTCTTCGGTCTGTGACAAATACCTCTATGCGGTTGCTTTCCCATGCTACTGAGGGAGCCGCTAGAGCTGCAGGAGTAGGCCTAGTCACAAGACGCCAGGCCTGGCTCCGCCATTGCGATTTCACGGAGTCCTTCAAGGCATCTTTCGCGAACGCCCCCTTTGATGGTTCTGCCCTTTTTGGCAAGACGGTTCGCGACACCTTGGTCCAGAGCGAGAAGGACAGGAAGACGCTGTCTGCCGTCGGAGTCCGCTTCTCTGTGCCCCAGAGGTCCTACTCTAGGAACCAAAAGGGCCAGAAGAAGATGTGGTTCCGGAAGTCGCAGCAATCCCCACCCGCTCCGGACAACCAGTCCTTCCATGGCAGAGGTGGACAGGGCGGACGCTGCCCCAGGGGCAGAGGAGCTCCCAGGAATTTCGGGTCCAGAGAACCTTTCTCTGAGCGACCCACGCAGCAACCCTGAGGGGTTGCCCGACTGCTCCACTCTGGAGGCAGTCGGGGGACGTTTTTCGGAGCACCTAGCGGCATGGGAGTCCATAACATCAGACCGCTGGGTCCTCCGTATTATATCCAGAGGATACAAAATCCCTTTTCTTCACATCCCAAAACCAAAATCCCTCCCCGACGTTCCACCCGATCAGAGGGAGGCCGCTTCAGCAGAAATTGGCTATCTGCTGAGGAAAAGAGCCATCCAGCCCGTTCCCCCCAGACCAGATCGGATCAGGGTTCTACTCCAGGTTCTTTTTAGTGCCAAAAAAGACGGGGGACCTAAGACCCATTTTAGATCTGTCCCTATTAAACCTGGCAGTTCCCAAGGAGAAGTTCCGGATGGTCACTTTACAATCTATCCTCCCCCTTCTGGGAGAGAATCACTGGATGTGCTCTATAGACCTCAAGGATGCGTACTACCACATACTAATGGACAGACGGTCCAGGAGGTTTCTTCGCTTCCGGCTGGGAGCCAGTCACTACCAGTTCAGGGTCCTTCCCTTTGGTCTCACCACAGCCCCCAGGGTGTTCACCAAAGTATTAGCAGTGGTTGTGGCCCACCTGAGGCTTCAGGGGGTGCAGGTCTTTCCGTACCTGGACGACTGGCTTCTCACCGTCCCAACAAGGCATCTACTATCCTTGGCAAGAGACTCCTTTCTTCAGCTAGCTCCCTGGCTAGGCATCATGATAAACGTAGGAAAGTCCAAACTGGCCCCTACTCAGTTGATAGACTTCATAGGTGCCAGGTTAGACACGAGGAAGTTAAGAGCCTTCCTCACAACCGACAGAATTCGGAATCTACGACTCCAGGTGCGGGCCATCCTCCACTCCAGCTCAGTTCCGGCGGAATTGGTCCTGAGGGCACTAGGGTCCATGGCGGCAAGTGATTTCTCTTCTCCCACTCGCCCGCTTGAACATGCGGGTACTTCAGTGGACGCTTCAAGTACAATGGTCTTATCTTTCTCTCCCTCTGCATCACCCCATTGCAATCAGCAAGGCTTGCAAGCGGTCTCTCTTGTGGTGGCTCCATTCCAAGGATCTCCAAAGAGGCCGCCCCTTTTGTGCATCTCCCCCTCTTGCCACAGTGACCACGGACGCATCTCGCCTCGGGTGGGGGGGCATTTTGCGGGACGGACGGTCCAAGGCACGTGGAACGACTCAGAGACGTCCCTGCATATCAATGTTCTGGAGATGAGGGCCATGCTCTTGGCGTTGCAAGCACTTCAAGCCTTTCTTCCCCTGGGAACAATTGTGATTCAGTCAGACAACATGTCGGTGGTCTGGTACATCAACAAACAGGGGGGAACCAGGTCTTACCCTTTATGTCGGGAAGCCATGAGAGTGTGGGAATGGGCGATCTCCACCAACCGCTTTCTCATTGCAACGCATATTCCGGGTTGGTCCAACATCCTTGCGGACAAGCTCAGTCGCACCATTCTCTCCCCGTACGAGTGGTCTCTCAATGCTCAAGTAGCGAAACGTATCTTCGCACGGTGGGGAACTCCTTGTTGTGATCTCTTTGCTTCTCCCTTAAACACCAAGTGCGACAGTTTTTTCGCTCTAATCCCTCCTCCAGGGGATTCCCCGAGAGACGCTCTGGTGCATGCTTGGCCTCCCGGTCTTCTTTACGCATACCCCCCTCTGCCTCTGATGCTCCAGGTTCTTCAGAAAGCCTCTCGGTTGGGGTGCAGAATGATCCTCATAGCCCCATTCTGGCCTCGGCAGATCTGGTTCCCTTACCTAAGGTCTCACTCAGTGAATCCACCTTGGATTCTAGATCCCATTCCGGATCTGATAGCACAACCATCGAACCTACCATGTCCGAACCTGGACAACCTGAAGCTGACTGCTTGGCTGCTCCAGTTCCACTCCTAATCAGGGCTCCCGGTATTTCGTCTCCCGTTAAGGCCATTCTGGTAGTGGCGCATAAACCCTCTACCAGAAAAACTTACTGCAGTAAATGGAAGCGATTCTCCATTTGGGCGGAGCGGCAAGGTCTAGATCCCTTCACAGTTCCTCTTCCCTTGGTTCTAGACTTCCTTACCACGCTTTTTAATGATGGCGCCAGTAGTTCCACAATCAAAGTTCAGCTAGCGGCCATTTCTCATTATCATGTTGGTCATGACTCTGGGCCTCTTATGTCTACCAAGTTATGTAAAATCTTCCTAAAAGGCACCTTTCTGCTTAGACCCCCTGTCAAGCAGGCGGTTCCACCATGGGATCTTTCCTTGGTTCTTCAGGCCTTGACCGCTCCCCCCTTCGAGCCTGCGGCCACAGTAGATCTAAAATTCTTATCTCTTAAGACTGTATTTTTAGTAGCCATTACTTCAGCCAAAAGAGTTTCGGAACTTCAAGCCCTGTCCATGAAGCCGCCTTACTTGATCTTCCATCCGGACCGTGTGTACCTCAGGATCAATCCCTCTTTTCTTCCTAAGGTAGCTTCGGAAGCAAACAATGTCCATCAACCTCCCCATTTTCTTTCCTAAATATCAGAACAAAGGTGAGTACAAGCTGCATTCATTGGATGTTCACAGGCAGCTTCGTTTTTATCTTAACAGGACAGCTGGTCACAGGCAATCCGACCAATTGTTCATTTCCTTTGCCAAATTCAATCTGGGTAAACCAATTTCCAAAGTCTCCTTGTCACGCTGGATTTCCCAGTGTATTCTATTAGCTTACCAAGCTTCCGGGAGGTCCGCACCGGATGGAGTCCATGCTCATTCAACCCGGTCTGTTTCTACCTCAGCAGCCTTTAAGGCTAGGATTCCTCTGGATGACATTTGTTCAGCAGCCACTTGGGCTTCATCTCATACCTTTATTTCTCATTACAAGCTGGATATTGTGTCTAGAGGTAGAGCATCCTTTGGCTCCGCGGTGCTCCGGAATATCCTTCCATGACGGCCGCCCAAGATTCAGGTAGCTGGGGACTCTGTCCCACAGGTTGCTGACAAATGGATCTCCTACTTCAGATTTAGAAGTTATGTACTTACCATAATGTTCCATCTGAGTAGGTGAATTCATTTGTCTGCAACCATCCCGCCCTCCTATCCCCCTGGCCTTGTCAGTTTCCTGCATAGAATGTGTTACCCTTTGATTAGGGTATTTGATACAGGGCAAACTCGATCTGAGGTCATGTAGGGAGAGCAGGGTATTATGGGTGAGGGGAGGAGCTAGGAGCTCGGATCCATAGCTGGATAAACCATGCTGGTTCGGATCCGATATCGGTTCCATACCCACAGGTTGAAGACAAATGAATTCACCTACTCAGATAGAACGTTATGGTAAGTACATAACTTCTAATTATGTCAGTATGGTTTGTTTTCATTTGTTTGAATGTATGATTGCCTTTGTCATATGTCATATATTTTTTTTTAACAAGAAACATCTTTATTAAATGTTGATGGTATGTAAACCATGCCAAATGTAATGTAATGTAATCATTGTGTAATGGCAATGCAAAGGTCATACAATTTCCAGCATCATGTAATCCTTAAAATAGGAGTTCTCAATTTTCAAAGTACATACTTTCAAAAGTTTTTTTTCCAATTCATGAATATTTTTCAGATAAAGATGGATAATATACCATTCACATCTCTTTAGCAGTACGGGCTGAAACCAGAAAATCCTTTGAGAGCCAGTCGCTGAAAAAGTTGTAAATATCATGTTCTTATCTCGTAATACAAACTTATTACCCGTAGATGCTGGGTTTGAAATATGAGGTATATTAATATTTTGTGTCATATTTTCACTGGAACTGTTATGACTCACTGGAGGCAACGATAGTCCATTAACACTGGCTAGAAACAGAGAAACAGAAACGTTAAGCAGTTGATGCTTTCCCTTGTGAGGCAAGGTTCCTGGGGAAACAAGAACTAGATAGCAAAATTCCTTGAGATCCTTGAGCAATAGTCTCCTGAAACATAGATTGTGATATTCTGTCAGAAAAAAATGGGGTGAAAAGGTCAGTCAAACATGTAAGATCACCAAAGAGATTCTGAAATTCAAAGTCAAGATGACTAAATCACTCCCAGATGCAGACTATCCTGCCATAACTCGCCAGTAATTGGAGGATCTGAAGTTGTTTTCATTTGATCTTCAACCTGTGGGACTCCAATCCGGTGTGGATCTGAGTCGGGCATATACTCCAGCATCAGATCCAAAATCTAAGCTCCTCCCCTACCTATAATGCCCTGCTCTTCCTCCTTCCCTCAAATCTCATTTGCCACTTGTTTCGAACAGCACAGTTTCCAGTTGCTCCAAACTCCTTAAGGTTCTGTGTGGTAGTAAGTCCTTTCTTTTCTATTTTTCCACTCTGTTCCTACCCTGTTCTTTCCCTGTGTCAGTAAAACTGTTAAAAAAAAAAAAAAAAAAAGGTCTGCTCCTTTCTTTATTCTCCCTTTGTGAGAGTGAGTGCGTGTGCATCCTGTTTCCTGTCTCCATAGCTGAGACTCCCAAGCCAGAGTTCAGGAAGTGTGCAGAGTGTGGGCATGAGCTTCCTCCTTCATATGCCCACACTCTGTATGTGGTCTGTTTGGGGTGCCACATCTGGATTCCTTCTGTTCGATTTGCTCGGGCTTCATCCCCCATGCCCTTATCGATAGGTCTTTTGTCCCCAGCCTCCCCTCAGCGGCATTCTCAGCCGGGGTCAGTGGGTTCTTCAGTCTGGTCCACTCGCAGGCTGTCTGAAGCCAAGGTGAACAGGAAGATGTTGAAGTTTCTTTGGGCCCAGATCCAGCTAGGAGTCTTGCCTACTCTGTCCCCCTCCAGGGCCATGAGCATGCAGTCTAGTTTTCTGCCGATTTCTCCTTCTCTGATTTGACCTTTGGCTTTGGAGTCTTGAGTCCGAGGTCCCTTGCACCTCAACTCTGACCATTACCTTGAGTGGTTTGGCTTGGACTGACTCTCGAAGCCGTAGCTTCAGTGTCAGCTTCGAGGGACTGGTTTCAACTGTGAGACTCTCAGAATCAGCCCTTCCCACCAGGGCTTCGGCACCGGGCAACTTGGCTCTGGCTCCCCCTTCAGCGCAGGAGGGGGGGCAGTGGTTAGGCAGTCTCCCGTTTCAGCCCAGGCTGTTCTGTTTCCTGGTGTCTGCTCCCCTTCATTGTTTGAGGTCGTGGAGAGGGTCCTCTCAGCTCCATCAAGAGCCTTGACACAGTCGTCCTCGGATTTTGCCCTAGCTTCCTCTTTTTCTGGGCAGAAGTCTTCTATCACGCTCCCTCAGGGACAGCCTGCTGCCAGACTGCCTCAGGAGGTTCCTGTTCAGGAATTCCCCAAAGCTTCATAAGTCCTCATCAGAGTCCCCCCCCCAGGATGCTCCTCAGAAGCATATGTGCAAAAGGAGGCACCTAGACTCCCTTCCAAAGTCTCTCACTGATAATACAGACTTGGATGAGGGGAAGGGTTCCCCCCGGTCACCTTCAGATGATGTCTCCTTGGGGACATCATGGAAATCCTTCACCAGTGTGGTAGGTGGTCTACCCTCAAGCCCAGCCTCAATGAGTCTGTATTCCTGGAGGCATTTGGCACGAGATCTTCTGCATCCTGCTTGTCCCAACCCCCCCACCCCCCGGGGATCCCTTGGTGGACCTCATTTCTAGTAGGGCATGGAAGGAACCAGACATAATTCAGCCCATCCCCAGGTGCCTGGACAAAGGTGCTCAGTGCCCACCGGATAAGCCCCACTGGTCTAAGGGTCTCCAGTTGATGCCATGGTGGTTGTGGCTGCCACCAAGAAGGAGCTGGTTCAGGAGAGCTCCTCAGTCCGTCCTCCAGACAGGGATTCCAGGGTGGTAGATCATTTTGGAACCTATGCTTCAGCCACCTTTGCTTTATGTGTGCTGAATTATTTGGCCCATGTTATCAGAATGCAGTGGGAGCTGGTCATGGAGGTCATAGAGTCTGTCCCAGGGTCATATCGGCAGAGGAGAAGAAGGTTTTCTCCTCCTGCATAACCACCCTAACTGCCATTTTTAATATGTCCATGGGGCTACTTTCTCATGTGACTGAGGATGTGTCTAGAGCTGCTGGGATGGGTGTGGCCATTAGGCAGCATGCCTGGCTCTGGCTTTGTGCCTTTTCAGAGCCCTTCAAGGTATCATTCATGAAAGCTCCCTGTGATGGTTCCACTTTATTTGGCAAAACTGTTCGTGACACGTTGAACCGGACTGAAAAAGACAGAAAGACCTTGTCTGATGTCAGGATCCACTTCTCTACTCCACAAAGATTCTTCTCAAGGAATCAGTGTGGAGTCAAGAAGATGTGGTTTTGGAAGTCTCAGGGTTCTCCCCAGGAAGCTCAGGGTTTGTCTTCCCCCAGGGCAGAGGGGGATATAACAGACAACACCCTTGTGGCAGAGGGGGTCCGAAGAACCAGGGGTCTTGAGATTCATTCTTGGATAGACCCTTTCAGCAATCCTGAGGGATTGCCTGACTGCTCATCAATTGGGGTAGTTGGGGTGCATCTATTGGGTGCTGCAAATCATTTCCAGAAGATACTCTATCCCCTTTCTTCATCCTCCCTATCCACAAAAACACCTCCCAGATGTTCCACCCATTCAGCAGGAGGAGGCAGCAGTAGAAATTGCCAGGCTGCTCTCAAAATGAGTCATTCAGCCCGTTCCCCCCCAGACCAGTCCAGATCAGGCATTTATTCCAGGTTCTTTTTGGTGCCAAAGAAAACAGAGGACTTAAGACCCATTCTAGATCTTTCTACCTTGAGCCTGTCCATTGCCAAGACAAAGTTTTGGAAGGTCACCCTTCAGTCCATTCTGATTTTCCTTCAAATGAACGACTGGATGTGCTCGGTGGACCTTCAAGATGCGTACTATTACATCAAGATGAACAGATGCTCCCAATGGTTCCTTCACTTCTGCCTGGTAGTCAATCATCTTCAGTTCAGAGTGCTCCCCTTTGGACTCACCACCACCACCCGGGTGTTTACCAAAGTGATGGCAGTAGTGGCAGCTCAGCTGGGACAGTAGGGGTTTCAGATCTTTCCTTACCTGGATCATTGTCTCCTTTCTGCTCCTTCCAGGCAACTGATTCAGGCCAGGGATTATCTTCTCAGTCTACCTCTGTCCCTGGGTATCACGATAAATCTTGCCAAGTTACAACTTGCATCCATTCAGATATTAGAGTTCATCGGTGCACTGTTGGATACTACACAGGGCAGAGTGTTTCTGCCCTCAGGTTATTATCACTTCAACATCACGTACATTACATTTTGCAGACCCAGCTTACCCTGGCAGGTATGGTTCTTTGGGCATTGGGGTCAATTGCCACCATAATCACCCTTCTCCCAACCGCACACCTCCACATGAGGGTTCTGCAGTGGACCTTCGCAGTTCAGTGGTCCCTTTATGATCTCCCCTTGTTGCATCCTATTCAGTTGTCTCAAGTTTGCTGGGATTGTCTTCTATGGTGGCTTTAGTCCCTTGACCTTCTTCTTGTTTGCCCTTTTGTTCTTCTTTCTCCCATAATCACAGCGACCACGGATGCCTCCCTGCTTGGGGGGGGGGTCATTGCATGGGAAGGATGGTCCAAGACACATAGTCTTCCCTGGAGACCAATCTGTGTATCATTGTCCAGAAGATGAGGGTGGTGCTTTTGGTGTTGCAAGCTGTCCACACCTTTCTCTGTACCAGGATGATTGCCATCCAGATGGACAATATGTCTGTGGTCTGGTACATCAGCAAATGGGGGGATCCAGATCTTACCCCCTCTGTCGTGAGGCCATGAGATTGTGGGAGTAGGTGATCTCCTTCGACCATTTCTGGTGACATTACACATTCCAGGGAAGTCCAACATTATAGAGGACAGGCTCAGCAGATCTATTCTGATGCCCTACGAGTGGTCTCTGATTCTGTCAGTAGCGGACAGGATCTTCCTAAGGTGGGGTTGTCCTTACTGTGATCTCTTCACCTCTCTTTCTAACACGAAGTGCAGTGAGTATTTTGCTCTGATCGCCCCTCCAATGGAGTCACCCAGAGACTCTCTAGTCTGTGCTTGGCCCTCCAGTCTACTGTATTCTTGTTTACCTCTGATTCCCAAATTTATCCAGAAAGCATGATGGCTGGGGAGCTCAGTCATCCTCATTGCCCCATTCTGGCTTCATTAAGTTTGATTCCCCACTCTGTGGTCTCATGTAGTGTGTCCTTCTTGGACTCTGGATTTGCTTCTGGATCTGCTCACACACCCACCAGGGATTCCTCACCCAGATTTAGCCAGCCTGAACCTCACTGCTTGGCTTCTCCAGTTTCCCTGATAGCCAGGACTCCCAGGCTATTTTCTCCTGTCAAAAAGATCCTGATTGTGGCCCACAAGACTTCTACCTGGAAGGTCTACTCTAGCAAATGGAAATGTTTTTAATCCTGGGCTTCTCAGCATGAGTTGGATCATAATGGCACTAGTTTTTCAACTGTTAAAGTTCAGTTTGTGGCTATCTCTAATTTCCATGTGGGTGAAAATTAGTTTTCCTTAGCTTTGTCAAAGCTCTGTAAGGCCTTTTTGAAAGGTACCTTTCTTCTCCAGCCTCCAGTTAAGGACCTCACTCCTCCTTGGGATCTAAACTTTGTGCTACAGGCCCTGGTTTCTCCCCCATTTGAACCAGCTGCCTCAGTTGATTTCCAATTTTTATCATGGAAGATGTCCTTTTTGGTGGCTATTACCTCGGCCAAGAGGGTTTCTGAACTTCAGGAATTATCTATTAAAGCCCCTTATTTGGTCTTTCATAAAGACAGTGTGTCCCTTCATACCAACCCATCCTTTCTTGCTGAAGGTGGCTTCTTGATCAAATATTAACCAGGTTATTAATTTGCCAGTGTTCTTCCCAAATTTCCAAAACAAGGGGGATTACAATTTACACTTACAGCTGCATATCTGTCTCCATAGAACAAAGATTTCCAAAAATCGGATCAGGTCTTTGTTTCATTCTCTAAGCCTCATTTGGGAAAGCCTGTTTTTAAAGTTACTCTTGCTCACTGGATTTCTGAGTGTATTTCTTTGGACTCTTGGTCTAAAGGATTGTCCCCAGAGGCTGTGCCCGGGTGCATTCCACCAGATCACTCTCTACTTCTGTGGCCTTTTAGTCCATGGTTCTTATTGATGATATTTGTTCTGCTGCTACCTGATCTTTGTCACATACCTTTCTTTCCCATTACAGATTGGATCTTCTTTCCAGGAGCAGAGCATCCTTTGGCTCAGCTGTCCTCTGGAATATCCTTCCATGAGGACCCCCCCAGGGTTATAGTAGCTAGGGACTCTGTCCCACAGGTTGAAGAACAAATGAAAACAATAACTTCAGATAATCTAGTTATGTACTTACCATAATATTCCATCTGAGCTGTTGCTTTTCATTTGTCTTCAACCATCCCTCCCTCCTTCCCATTGCCTTTTTTTTGGGGGGTGGGGCTGTGTAGTGGACTGGACAGAAGCAGCCATTGGCTTTCTTGGCTTAAGCTGAATCTGTGTGTGTGTGTCGCTCCCCTTTTTGGTCAGGGATAAAAGGGGTTTATGCTGTAATAGGGTTGGTGCTGGAACAAACTCGATCTGAGGGGAGGAGGGAGAGTGGGGCATTATGGGTAGGGGAGGAGCTTGGATTTTGGATCCGATGCTGGAGTATACAGCGGAGTGGGATCCCTGCCAGATCTGCATCCCACAGGTTGAAGACAAATGAAAAGCAGCAACTCAGATGAACGTTATGGTGAGTATATAACTAGTTTTTTTAGTAAAAAAGTCTACTGTGTGAAAACAACTTATAACCACAAAAGCAGTAGCTCCAAATACACAGCTTGATAAAAGGTGCACTTTTATTAAAGATGCAATGAACAGTTAAGTGCTTTCATCCATCATTATTAATTAATTATGATTAACTGGAGACTTAATTGATTGTTGTAATCAACCTTTGGCAGCAAATTGGTTTATTTAAACTCTATTGTTATTCTTGATCAGTTCTGATTAAGTTGTGATGTGATGATTGAAACAGCTTAACTGGTCTTTGTCACCAAAAGAGCTTTCAACTCAGATACCCTTTTTGCAGTGGTCAGAGCAATTAAGAAAATCTTTTTCCATGTCAAGAATATTGTCATCCAGATTTGCTGTTTCAAATGGAGCAAGTGTTACCTTCTCTAACACAAATTTAGGATCCAAAGGAGGGGGCCACCAGTTTACTTGGAGGCCTCTTATACAAAACCCCTTTCAAGAACATATTGACATGATATTGCCTTGAAAGAACTGGATCCAACGGCAGACATGCTGAAGTGGCAGATAAATGAACCTTGATAGAGGAATAAAAGAGACTATAGGGTAGTTAGTTGTACAAATATTGTTAAACTAGAGAACTATCTCTTAAACAGATGCTAGTTATGTTGTTGTCACCAACTATGAAAGCTTTTCCATGTACTAATATATGATTTTCTAATAGCAGGTTTCTTTCCTCCATTACTACCTTCTGCAGGCCTCAGTAAACAGGTGCCTAAAAGTATATCACAACCAGCATCAAAATGTATGACTGTTTCCAATTCTGTTTTACAAAACCTGCATTTGTCTGTTTCTCCCACATTTTCAATGGACTTTCTAAAACAACATGTACGTAGTCCACTATCTTGGGCTGCCAATATTAACCTTTCATCTTTTGGTTTAAATTCACTTTTCCTTAACCATTCCTGCATTCGATCCTGATCAACATGAGGTTGTTTCAAGAGTTTTCTATTCTTGCAACTATATTTATGCATTTTCCATATTTCTTGCCTTCTCATATAATCCTTAACCTTATTTTCTTTTTTTGACACATTCAGTCGGTGCCTGATTTTTATTTACATTTGTTTTGATTTTCATTCCCACTTGACACCAATATTGTTCTGCTAAACTAAGCAGGGACATCTTCTTAGACTTATTCTCCTCATGTTTCAAAACTTTCACTGTGTTTGAGTCTTGTGAGGTCAGCAGATATGTATGCAGTCCCATGATTGAAGCTGTATACATGTAATCAATTTCTAGGAGGTCCATACCCCCTTCAGAATGGGGAATATATAGACTTGGTGTACACCATTTTTTATAAATCATTTGATGAGCATGAAGCATCCTTCTTGTTTTCCTGTCCAACCTATCCAACACCTGTGGGGGCCAGTCAGTCACTCCAAAACTGTAAGTTAGGACAGGAAGAGCAAACTAGTTTATAGCTTGGACTTTGTTCCTAGATGTCAACGCTGTTTTCAGTATAAATTTTATTCTTCTAAAATATTCTTTACTAAGTTTTATTCACATTTGTTTGTTTTATTGTTGATCCTTCATCAATTCCCAAATATTTATACACTTTCTCTTAAGTTCTTTTATATCACATTCCTGTCCCAAATTGATGTTTTCTTGGTGCTGTAGCTTTCCTTTTGTAAAGGTTGCTTTTGCACATTTATCAAGAACAAATTTTTTGTGTCTTTTGGCTTTTCCCGGTTAGGGGTCGCCACAGCGGAACTCTGGTCCGCTAATGATTGGTAGTTGATTTTTACATGCCGAGTTACCAGCCCTGACACACAACCTTCAACGAAGGTACGCCCATTCACGCATGTCTCCACGCAGAAGACGCTCTAGCTGAGAATCGAAACAGACAGCGTCTTACTGTGAGGTGACAAAATGGCATTCTTATATCATCTAAAAACTTTTGACCACTTGCAGTTATGCTTTCAGTTCCTTATTTGATGAACTGTACAATTTTATATCATCTACAAAAAGAAGATAAGTCTTTACACTTTGTTGTTTCAATCTCTCTAGCCGATACTTGATCCCATTTCCTATCCTGTACATTAGAACTTCTTATTCTTTCTTTTACTTCTTCTTTCCATTTAGCATCTTTGTTATGTTCCATAGGATCTTCATTGATATTTTACCAAAATGTATATATTTCTTCTTTTTTAGGTGGTGTTTCAGTTCCTTTGTTTTGTTTCCCATTTCTCTATAAAACTTTTTTGGGTCATCAATAAATTGCTTATTTTGTACTTTTCCTTAATATTTATCTGCATATCGTCAAAGTTTTTCTGACTGTGCTGATATTTTTAGTTTATTATTTGCGATAGTGCACAATAGATCCTGATCTGTTCTGATAATGTGCATTGATTTTATCACGTCTATCTTTGAGTATTTTTGTTGATCTGTTCCCTCGTCTGTACTCTTCTAACAGTGACACTTCTTGTCTTAGTTGCTTTACAGTTTTCACTGTTCAATACTTACCTGTGTTTTTTTGTGCAAGACTTTATCTGTTAATAATTTAGCTGCACAGTAATATATCCTATTTACTTTATTTTGTATGAATCTCTGTGAACAGTCCTAACTATTGTGTTCATTTGTTTAATCAAATTTCTAACTTTTTGAGTTTTATTGACTTTCTTAAGTCTATTTCTTTCATTGATCTTAGTATGTCTGTCCATCTGTATTGTCAAGCAACACTTCTTTTAGATCATTTTGTTCTGAACTGAGGGGACATTCTTTATTCTCCATTTCCTGTGGGCATTCTATATTAAGTTCCTGTGCCACATTCTCTTTATTTTCATCCAGTGTCATCCTTTGCTCTTTTATATGGGAACTCACTGGCCTATCACTCCACAACATTGACTACATCGATTTGCTACAGTTTCCTGTTCCTTCCCTTGCTGTGCAACTCCAAGTGAATGTGCTGGTTTCCTATTGAAAACTCCAAAGTATCTTCATATGGCAACTGATCAGATGTTTCCCTCTCTACTGGTTTCTCGTTAATTTGAAGATCCATTGCTCTATCCTGCTGTGATATTATCAGAGTTAGATTTTCTACACTAAATCCTTCACTTAGCAGGTAGTCCATAACCTCAATTTCTTTTTCTTTAACTTCATTACTGATCCTCTTTATTACTTTTCCTCTTTTTCTTTTTTTTTATAGTGTAAAATCTTCCATATCCGGATGCCTTTGCCATTTCTCTTCAAATTTCTTTGGTGCTGGTCTTTTTGCATTAATTAGTTTTGTTTTCTCCTTTGCATAAATATTGCACCATATTAACCCTTTTTCCTTTCCCATGTGCATGTTTCTTCTTCAGATATCTCCTACTCCTTCTGTGTCTCTTTACTTTGAGGACTCGTTGTTCCATCATGCTATGATAAAACCTGCGTTAGACTTTCTACATAAAGTCCTTCATTTTGCAGGTATTCCATAACTTCAGCTTCTATTTTCTTTTAATTTCTACTGTACTAATCTTCTGTTCTATGTTCCCTCTTTATTATCTTATTTTTTGTATTTGTGAAATTTTCTATATTTGGATGCCTTTGCCTGTATTTCTCTTTGACAATATTTGGGGCTTTCATTTTGTAGCGATTAATTTGGCATTCTTCTTTTCATAAATATCACAGCATTTCAGATCTCTGTCTTTCATTCCCATGTCCACATTCCTTTTTTATACCTTTCAAAAGTATTTAGATTTTGTGCTTTGTATTTTCGTACTTCCTAAGTTACTTCTTTTCCAAATGGCTCAAGGTTTCTTAGTCTGCATAATGTTTTTCATAAATCTGTTGTATTTATGAACATATTTTTAGTTGAAGTTTCTGACACTTTTTCTTGTGGAAGTATTTTTGTTTCATCTGATTTCTGTCTTAATCTTTTTGTATATCTTCTGTCTGGAAAGCCTAAGTTTCTTGTATAATAGTAATAGTACGTAATTTGTTATCCTCAATAGTCCACTCTACCGTCTTTATAGCTCTTTTTTCACCTATCAGTTTACTTCCTTCTACAGTGGGGTGGGGGGCATCCTCCCCTTGGACCTAGCCTAGCCCGCCCCATTGTAGGAATGTTTCCGTGTCTTGAAAATTCTACACTGTCGTTTTTTCCATTCCTAGCATTAGTGTACCTACTAGAATTGGGCAGTTTTTTTATCTGGGGTCTTGGGCACCCAGCTATATTTTTAACCTACTTCTGTTCATTAAGTATGCTATGTAAAATACAGTCTATATATCAGTATTGTCTTGGTGAGATGTTGTGAAAAACAGGGTGCATCTCATGAAGGTACTCACCAAGACTTGAGGATGAATTCAATTCCAGCAATACTACTCTCCTTTGCTTGCTGTGACTTATCTCTCCATCTCTTTTCCGTAAGTACTGCTTGATGTGCTTCTAAATTCAGAATATATGCTTAAATCCTTAAATATCCATAAATCATTAGGTTCTACTTATTGGTTTGCCATTGCCCTTTATAGCCACAACCACATTGAGTTTACATTTGTCCTGTAAAAGCACCACTGAGATTTCATCAATACTTAGTTGTATACAGGACAATTAGTTTGCGGTGACAAGCACTGCACACAGAATTCCAAACTCGATACTCTTGACATTGTCTTATATTTTCACTCCAGCTGACTAATCAGTAAAAAGGATGTGTTGCCGTGGATATGACCTTTCAAACTATCTCTGTTACTAGATTGGTAGATGTGGGCATCCTGAGGCAATGTAGAAATTCCCTCATGTTTACTGATAACCAGTTAAATCTCAGACTGATATGATATGCAAGAGATGTATTTGTACAATGTCACTGGAGACAAAGCTCTCACATAAAAGCACTCCTAATGTCAATAGGGTTGTTGGTAGTACATGCCCTGCACCCATCACATACAATGTAAAGCAGACACATAGACCTATATATGCTGAGGCTGTTAAATACAACCTTCCTAAATCCCAAAGACCTCGTAGACAAAACACCAAAGACCTCCAAAACACAAGTCTGGTACAGCTAGCACAGTCTCCACAGTACCCATGACACACATCAACACCAGTATCTCACCCACCAAGCCGGTAAGGAGTAACACTTAAAAAAACAAGTTTTCTTACCATTGGAGACTCAGTAGTGAGACACATGGATGTCCCACTAATGAGGCTGAACAAGGGGAAAGCCACAATTGGTTCATAGGTTGGTACTGGGCTATCTGCCCGAAGGCATATATTAGCCCAGCCATGTTGTGCGGTATTCACCGCCCTATTAGTAGTTCCCTAGACCCTTGTACTAGCAGCTAGTACCCTTGGCCCCTATCTAGTAGTGCTGTTGGTGTGATCCCCGGTGTGAACTTTCTGTTACCCACCCACTCATCAAGGTTCCTGTTGAAGAGTGATAATGAGGGGCTCTGTATTATGTAGATCGGGACCCTGTTCCATAGTAAGGGAAGTCTCTGCGAAGGGAATCTATCCCTCCAGCATGTTCTATTCATTGTTGTGTTGAGGTTTATATCCCTAGAGCGTGTAGCTCGAGTAGATTTGGTTTTGCTAAGATGGAGCATGTTCAACAATTCTGGGATGGACATGGCTCTGTATGTTAGACAGAGATCGCCTCTGAGAAAGCGGTATGCAACAGAGAACAGTCTTAGCTTTTTCAATTGTGCTGCATAGGGCAACTGTTTGAGGCCAGTAATCCTCTTGGTTAGATACCTCTGTGGTCTCTCCAGCTGCTGGAGATGTCTAGCCAGGTACATTCCAATTCGTGCATTGTACTCAATAATGGGTCTGATGAGGAAAGAGTAGAGGGGCACCATTACATCCTTAGATCTTGATGCGAACAATTTCATGATCAGATGGGTCACATAGAAGGATTTTCTAACCACTTTGGCAACATGGTTATCAAAGGAAAGCTGACTATCTACTTGGGTCACTAGATCCTTTATTTCTTCTTCAGATTTCAGGGGATTACCTCCTATGTTGTAGTTTGCGGGTACTCTGTTTTTTCCAAAGGGGATTACTATGCATTTTTTTGCATTTAGCTTGAGACCATGGCTTTGACACCATGCATCAGTCTCATTTAGGCCCTTCTGGAGGCTCTCCATGTCGGCCGGAGACTCTATTATAGCACCCAGTTTGCAGTCGTCCGCAAACTTAGTCAGCCACAGCCCTTCCATGCTTGCCTGTACTTCTGAGAAGTATATGCCAAACAGGAGGGGCCCCAGGACAGAGCCCTGAGGCACACCACTCATTACTGGTCTGGATTCGGACATAGATCCCACTACTCTTACTTTGTGGGATCTGTCTGAGAGCCAGTTTGCGATCCATCTTGTGACGTAAGGGTTTATGCCCAGGCTGGTGAGCTTATCAATAATACCTGAATGGGGAATGATGTCAAATGCTTCAGCAAAGTCAAGGTAAGCCGTGTGTACCTCCTTTCCCTTATCTTTAGCCTGAGTAACTGTCTCAAAGAAATCCACCAGGTTCAGGAGGCATGATCTGCCCTTGACGAAGCCGAACTGTGTGGGGTCCAGCGACTGGAGGTTCCCAATCTCTGCATTTATGAGTTCCATAATGATTCACTCCATAGCCTTACAGATCAGACTGGTCAGGCTTATTGGTCGGTAGTTTCCAGGGTCAGTTGTGGCCCCACCCTTGTGTAGCGGGACCACCGTTGTCGTGCACCATTCTATGGGCACATATCCTGTGGAGAGGCTGAGAGTGAACAGGGTATTAAGATGCGGGGTTAATTCCTTTTGGAGCTCGCGTATGACACAGCCTGGGACACCATCTGGTCCCATGGAGGCAGTATTTTTAGCTTTAGATAGAGCCTTGTTAACCAACGTATCAGTAATAATTGGACTTACACAATCCCCTGGAATAGTAATAGGCCCTGTAGGTGGTGAGGTGGTCAGTCAGCTGCCTATCTGGTGCCAGGATTTGCCAAATCACACATGCACTCAGGTCTCCCAGCAACAAGTACCGTTATGACTCTGTCATAGTTCATGTTAATGTGAATGATCTGAGATGTACTTTACTGGACTATAGAGTTAAGGTTGAGCTCTCTGAGTATGTGTCCCAGGCAGGTATGTCCCTAGCCTTGAGCAACATACTACCCTGACCTAGAACGATGCCACAGTATAAACAAAAAAATTATTGATTTCAATAATTGGCTTAGTTTTTGGTGTCATTCCAAGGGGATCCAGTTCCTGTCTATGTGGGAAGCCATGGTCGACACACCTCGCTGCTTTGCCAGAGATGGTTTGCCCCCGGAACCCCTAGGCTTTTGACTGCTAGCAAAGACTCTTGTTTCCTCCATAGTTCCTTTTTTAGGCAAGGTCTTGAAAACAAAGTTATCAACAGGAAATTAACTATTCAGAACAAAATAAGGGTCAAGCTGCTAAACGCAAGGAGCTTAAACCAAAAACTGCACTCCCTGGAAGCACTTCTATCACTAGAAAATGTAGATGTCTGTGCAGTCACAAAATCCTTGTTTAAGGCCTCAGAGAGTACCCTGGCCTTGCAAGGCTACAATGCCTTCCACACCTTTAGATCGCAAAATGAACATGTCAAAACCAAAGGAGGTGGTGTTGCAATCTATATTAGAGGTAAACTCTCCTCATGTCTAATTAGACTGGACAGCTCCATGGAGTTACTCCAGGTCCAGGTTATGGTGAGTAAGACCCCCCATTCAGGTTCTAGCCAGTTATAGATCCCCCTCCATGGGTCACGACACACACGAAGCCTACTTATTTATTATTATTTCTTGGCATTTGTTGACCGGGAGAGTCCACTGGGCTTGGAGACCCATTTTCAGTGGAGGCCTAGGGAGAAAAGCTCCCAAACTGAAGACAATCCAAATTTTATGGAACACACTGGTTATGGGGGATTTCAATTATACCACCATCAACTGGGAAACCTACTGTAGCCCAAACTCACTAGCACAAAAGTTCCATGATTTTGTGAATTCAAATTCCCTGGAGCAAATTGTCCATACCCTGACAAGAGGAATAAACATTCTAGTCTGGTCCTCACCAACATGTCAAACAGGTACACTGCTGCAACTGTTTGACCCTTCTTAGTTAAAACTGACCACAAATCAGTCACCTTCGAACTGACACTAACGCAAGAACTGACAAAGGGTGAAATCAGACTAAAAAAACTTCAATAAGGCAAACTGTACTCTCCTAGGTGAAGGTATAAATGCATTCCAAGCCCCATCCCAAGCTGAAAGTGGTAACTGTGCCAAAGCTTACACTAAAGCCCTGTATAATCACTTGCATAATTGTATAAACTTGGCTGTACCAGATAGAATCAAAGCCAGAGCCCCAAGTAAAATCAAGCTGCCATGATGGACTTCCAGCATCAACAAACTCTACAATAAACGCAAAAAGTTGTTGTCCAAGAAAACCAAGACAAGGACCCAACAATGGGAAAGCACCCTTCTCAGCCTTAACAGGCAAGTAAGACAACTTTCCAAATTCTCCAAGAGCTCCTTTGAAAGCAACCCAGCAGGTACTGCCAATGATAATCCTAAGGCCTTTTACAGCTATGTATATAACCTAAAGGTAAGACCCAAGCATGTGCAGAACTGGTGGCCAGTGGTATCACACATACTGTCCCCACAGAGAGAGTGAACCTGCTAGTGGATAGGTTTGGCAAAAATTTCACTCCCTTATGCCATCCTAACTTACAATAAACCCTCTCCCAACTCACCCCCACCTTACATATCTGAAGAGCAGGTCTTCAAAGCCCTGTCCAAGGCAAAGAACATGGCCTCTATGGGACCAGGTGACATCTCAGGCTGTCTTCTAAACAGGCTAAAACATGAACTAGCATCGCCACTAAGTACTCTTTTCAATTGTAGCCTAACCACAGGCTTTGTTCCTACTGAATGGAGGACAGCTATAGTTATTCCCCTCCACAAAGGTGGCCTAGCAACAGATCCGGGGAATTGCAGACCCATAAGCCTGACCAGCTTCATCTGCAAGGCCATGGAACGTATCATTATGGACCTCATAAATAAAGACATAGGTGACCTTGAAACCCTGGATCCTACCCAATTCAGCTTTGTGAAGGGCAGATCCTGCCTGTTAAATCTGGTGGATTTCTTTGAAAGTGTGACCAAGGCCATTGATGAGGGCAAATCTGTGCACACAACATACCTCGACTTAGCAAAGGCTTTTGACATAATCCCGCATTCAGGCATTACAGATAAACTTAGGAAACTGAATGTAAACCCCTTTGTTATAAGATAGGTTGCCAACTGTCTCACAAACTGGACACATGCTATCAAAGTGGGTGATTCCACATCAACCAGCAGACCTGTTACCAGTAGGGTGCCACAGGGGTCAGTACTGGGCCCCCTACTGTTCTCAGAAGTTCAGGCGAAAACTAAGGTGTTATGGCTGACCAAGTTTGCAGATGACTGCAAACTAGGTGCAGTCATTGAATCCACAAATTATGTCAGTATACTCCAGGATGGTCTCACACAGTCCAACAACTGGTCACTGCCAAAGACTGAATGCAGAGAAATACATAATAATTCGCTTTAGCACACACAATGTCCCTTCACACTACCATATCAATAACAATACCCTAAGTACCCATGAAGTGGTAAGGGACCTAAGATCACAGTTTGACCGCGACTTTAACTTTGACCACCACATGTCTACTGTTGTATGAAAAGCTTTCTACATAACTCACTTTATTAGTAAAGGTATCGCCTCAAGATCAAAAGATGTTATAACCCCCACCCTGTACTCGGCACTTATCCAGCCCATAATTGAGTATAACTCCCCATTCAGTATGTACTGTACTAAGCATCTACAGCAATTAGAGAGACCTCAGCGGTTTCTAACAAAGAAGTTCAAGGGCCTCCAGCATGTGCCTTACACGGACCAACTAAAATCCCTGTCACTGTATTCCATATCATATGAACGTCTTAGGGAGACTTATGACTGGCTTACAGAAGAACCCAAGATCCAAACCTAATGAACTTACTACATATCTGCAAATCAAATGGGTCTAGGACTACTCATTCAAGGGACTTAAATATGGCTTACGACTTAAATAGGACATTCTGGATGAACAGATTTATCTCAAGGTGACTGCCATATCTTTGGAACAGGCTACCAATTCATGTGAAACAGAGTACCTCTGTGACACTGTTCAAAAGGAACCCCATTTGAGTGGATGGGACACCATAAATTCTTACTGGGGATACACCCACAACCCTCCTGGACATGGGCATTCATCACTAAATGCAATCTTGGGTATTGACTAGTACCTGTATTGTATTACATTGGGTTGAAACGGCTAGGCTTAAAATGACCTCTGGGTTGATAGCCTAGTAATCTCCTGTGATCCTTTGATCTTATATTCCTACACATAACAAACACCCTCAGCAACACTGAATGCACTCTTTCAAAACAAAACCCACAACGACACATACAGCCACATCTCATAGAACGTCATCTTATAAACCCATAAGACAAGCCACCACAGACTCCAACATTGTAGTTATTGGAGACTCTATTGTGAGACAGACTGATGTCCCTCTCACTAGGATGAGTAAGAAGAACGTCATGGTGAGTTGCTTACCAGGGGCCAGGATCCACCACATAGTCATAGTCCATGTGGGTATGAGTGACCTGAGACGTACCTCCCGAGACTATATGAAGGGAGACATCGTGGAGCTCTTGGAATGTGTGTCCCAGGCTGGTATGAACCTAGCATTGAGCATCATTTTACCTTTTCCAAGGATAACGCCACAATATGAACAAAAGATGATGGACTGTAATAATTGGCTTAGTTTCTGGTATAATTCTGAGGGAGTGCAATATTTGTCAGCATGGAAGGAGATGGTCAACAGACCACACTGCCTTGCCAGGGATGGCCTGCACCTCTCCCCTCTAGGCTTTCAAATATTACCTAAAACATTATCTTCCCCATAGTGCCTTTTTTAGGCTACACTAAACTGAAATTACTTCTGACATAGCAAATCAAAACCAAGAAAATCTAAAGGTGTTACTGCCCAATGCTAAGAATCTAAACGGAAAACTACGCTGCCTGGAATCCCTAGAGAATGCTGACATCTTTGTGGTCACAGAGACATGTTTTAAAGTTGTAGAGCATACACCGAAAGTGCAAGGTTATAATGCCTTCCACACATTAAGACCAGCTCCTAGACAGACAAGGGACTAAAGGTGGAGGTGTCTCAGTTTACATCAAAAATAAGCATGCTTCAAGACTGGTCAAATAGGGCAATGCACTTGAGCTTTTCCACGTACAGATCACCATAGACAACATCCAGTACTACTTCCTTGCAAGCTATAGGTCTCCCTCTGTGACCCAGAAAACCCATACCATGTATTCAAACTTATTGGAAACACTCATCATCCAACCCAGTACCATATTCATGGGCAACTTTAATTACCCCACTATTAACTGCGAGTCTTATATGACACCAGATGTACTGGCACAGAGATTTCTAGATTTTGTAAAAACAAACTCCCTGGACCAGATTGTTAATACACCAAGTGGTGCAACCTTACTGGATCTGGTCTTCACTAATAATGAGAGAGTGCTGCACACTCCCTAGTGTAGTGTCTTCTCTGGTAAGGTCAGACCACAACTTCCTACTATTAAGTGATAACCTGGCAAAATTTTAAGCCACCATAAACTCTGAGAACACTACTGCCTATGAAAAACTGTTCAAATAAGCTCTATACAAACATGGTAATAGCTGCATAGAGGCAGCTGTACCACAAGGAAGAAGTACAAAACTAACTCAAAAACCAAGCCACTTTGGTAGCATCACAACATCAGTATGCTGTATAACATAAGGAAGGAAATCCTGGCAAAAATTAGGAGGTACAGCACCCAGCAGGATAAAAGCACTCTCATCAAACTAAAACAACTCAGAGGACAAATAATGTGTACCAAAGCCAAATTTGAGGTAAATTTGGCCACCCAGGCTGGGGACAACCACAAGCCATTCTTTAGCTATGTCCACAACCTCAAACCAATACACAGTTGTGTGAGACCTCTTTGTAAATGGAGCCACCTATACTGAGACAGAAGATTACTGGCTGACAAATTCAGCTTCAACTTTACCCATCTCTCCCCCACAACCTTCCCTCCGGAAATACCATCAAATATACCTCCTCATGCTATTACTAGGGAACAGTTCCTTAATGCTCTCTCTAAGGCCAAGAATACTGCATCAGTGGGGCCAGACATTATCCTAGGATACTTTCAAAATAGCATTAAACTAGATCTATCAGGACCTCTAGAATTGCTGTTTAACTGTAACCTTCAAACAGGCTTCATGTCTCATGAATGGAGAACAGCAGCAGTCAACCATCTGCCCAAAGGTGGGCCATCTACAGACCCATAAGTCTCACTAGTTTCATATGCAAAACCATGGAAATAATTATCATGGAAATTCTCATTACTGTCATAGAAACCTCCAGACACTGGACCCAACCCAATTTGGTTTTATCAGGGGCAGGTCATGCCTACTCAACCTGGTGGACTTCTTTGAGAAGGTTACCAAAGCAATGGATGAGGTCAAGGTGGTTCACACTGCCTACCTTGACCTGGCCAAGGCATTTGATGCTGTACCCTACCCGTGCACTGTTGATAAACTGAAGAAGTTAGATACAAACCCTTATGTCATTCAGTGGATAGCTAGCTGGTTCACAGAGAGGACCCAGGAAGTTAGAATTGGGGAGTCCACCTCTACAAAGAGGCCAGTCATAAGTGGAGTTTCTCAGAGATTGCTCCTGGGATCGTTCCTTTTTGGCATTTACTTCTCTGAATTCAAGGTCAATGTCAGTGACCTCTGGCTGACTAAATTTGCAGATGATTGCAATTTATGAGCTGTCATTAAATCACCCATCAATACAAATATTCACTAGGAAGGGCTGACACTGACAAACAACTGGTCCCAGAGCCATGGACTAAAACCAAGAAATGCATATTAGTATCCTTTGGGAAGTCATCCATCCTTGGTAACTATCATATTGACAACACACTCTTAAGAACTGACCCAGTAGTCAGGGACATGGGATTACACACAGACTCTAACCTAGCCTTTGCGCATTATATGATTACAGTAGTGAGGAAATCATTCTATGTGTGCAACTTATAAACAAAGGCATGATGTCTAGGTCCAAGGAAGTTATTGTTCTACTGCATTTGGCATTCATCACAGTTGTTATTGAGTACAGTGCCCCCTTTAGTATGTACCTAACCAGGCAATCTGAAGTAGTTAACTTCATTTGATCAGCAACCTGTGGGTTTCAGATCCGACCCGGCAACATACCAAGCAAAAGATCCGAGCTCCAAGCTCCTCCCCCCTACACATACTACACTGCAACCTCCTTCCTATCCTCATATCTCACTTGCCACGGCTTTGCCAGCATGGGATTTTTGAGCTCCAGGCAAGTTTGTCAGAGTTTTCGAAATTTACTGGTTTGTGTGTGCCCCTTTGATATTTCTATTGATAACTATTAGTTTATCTCTCCCTTCAGGTTTCCATCCTCACTATATTTTTGCGTTTTGTAGTTAAAGTTGTTAACTTTCTGTCAATGTAGGCCCCCCTTCCTGCCCGTAGAGTTTGTATATGTTTGTGTGTGTGTGTGTGTGTGTGTGTGTGTGTGTGTGTGTGTGTGTGTCGTTTACTATGTCGGAAAGTCAGAAAGTGACTTTCTCTAAGTGCACAGAGTGTGGCCACAAGCTGTCACCAGCCGACGGTCACACTCTGTGTGTAGTTTGCTTGGGGGTGCCTCATTTGTCATCCGGCTGCAAAATCTGTGCGGCCTTCAACCCCCGAGCCCTGCAGGATCACAGGAACAAGCTTCTGCTCCCACAGCTTCTTCGCCAGCCACAGCTGTGGCTGTCCAGTTTTCTGGCCCTCCTCCCCTGTCTGGGACTCACCCTCCCACCTTTCCACAGGGAAAGAGAGAGGCCAAGAAAGAGAGAATGAAGGACAAACACAGGGAGACAGAGAGACATTCAGAAAAGGAAAAAGACAGAGATAGAGAGAAGGGCGGCAAGTGGCATGCAGAGTTGGATCCAACGGCCCCTCCTGCTAAGGTGATTTTGTCTCCTGCTAAAGTTACTAGGCCCACGTTTTTCTCCGGAGCCGGAGGAGGAGGCTAGACCACCCTCGAGGTTGTCTTTGCGTCGGCTCTCCCGGCCGGCGTCGGTGGCATCCTCGAGATCGACTCGGAGCATCTATGAAGCAGACATGGATTGGATGATGCGAAAGTTTCTACAAACTCAACTGCAGATGGGAATGTTGCTGCCCCCCACCCCCACCGGTGCGGGGAGTTTGGCTCTGTTTTTCGCCCCGATAGCTCCTACTCCGATCCACCATCGGATTTCGGAGTCTATGGATCCAAGGAGCCCCGGGGTCAGGGGGTCTGCACCGATGGTACCTTCAGCCGAGATACCAGCCATGCCCTCGAGTCTGTCGGATCCACTTTTGGATCCAAGCTCTCGGAGCCGTGAGTTGGGTGTCGGATCCGAGGGGATGAGTGTGTAATCGGCTCCGTTGTGGTCGGGGCATACCATCCCTTTGGGTCCGGCCATTCCAACTTCAGCTCCGATCCCTTCGTCGGATCCGAGGGTTGCGGCTACCCTCACCACCAGTTTCAGGGAAGCCGGTTCTCCTTCGGTGTTCGACATTGTGGAGAGGGTTCTCTCTGAAGGATTGAGACCCCTCACTCTTTCCTCGGGGTCCATCCCTGCCCCCTCGCAGTTGGGCTTCGTTGGGCTTGTCTTCCATCATCCAGTCCCCCCAAGGACAGCCTGCGTTTATTGCGCTCCAGCCAGTTCCCCTGGAGGAACACAAAACCATTTGTGAGCCCTCCCCGGAGATCCCACCCGAGGAGGTTCCTCACAAACGCCAGTGTAAAAGGAGGCACTTGGACTCCCCTGAGTCCCTCACTGAGGATACCAACTCGGAGGAAGGGGAAGGTTCCCCCAAATCACCCCCCGAAGACATCTCCTTTGGAGACATAATGGAAATCCTTCGCCAAGGGGGGGGGGGGTCTGCCCAAAAACCTTCCTCTGACGAGTCGGTATTCCAGGAGGCGTTTGACACAGACCCATCTACTTCTTGGATGTCCTCCCCCAGCTGACCCTCGGGTTGACCTTATCACCACCGGAGTTTGGAAGGACCTGGACACTGTGGAGCCAATACCCAAAAGGCCCGACAAAATATTGAGCCCCCCCCCAGCAGATAGAGCTTCTTGGAGCAAAGGTTCCCCGTTGATGCCATGTTGGTGGCGGCAGCCACAAAAAAGGAACTCACCCAGGAAAGTTTCTCGGTCCACCCCCCCAGACAAGGAGTCCGGGGCGATGGACCGTCTTGGAAAGCGGACTTTTGCTTCAGCTACCTTTACTATTACTTGGCCCACGTAATTCGACTGCAACGGGACCTTGTAAAAGAGTACGCCGAGTCTCCCCCAGAGTCCATGTCGACTGAGGATAAACGGACCTTCTCGGTTCATATGGCCACTCTCAAGTCTGTGTCCAATACGTTCATGCATCTACTCTCTCACGCCACCGAGGGAGCCGCTAGGGCTAGCGGGTCCGGTATCGCCTTAAGGCGTCATGCCTGGCTCCATCTTTGTGATTTCTCGGAACCCTTCAAGGCGTCCTTCGCTAATGCATCCTTTGACGGTTCGACCCTTTTCAGGAAGACTGTCCGTGATACGCTTGTCCAGAGCGTGAAAGACGTGAAAATGCTGTCAGCCGTCGGGATCCGCTTCTCTAACCCTCAAAGGTCCTTTTCCAGGAACCAGTGAGAACAAAAGAAGCTGTGGTTCCGGAAAACTCAGCAGTCCCGGAACGCTCAGGACTCATCCCCCAGAGGCAGAGGGGGACAAGGTGGATTCCGGCCCAGAGCCGGGGGGGGGGGGCGAAGAACTTTGGGTCACGGACCCTTTTTCAGATCGACTCATGCAGCAACCCTGAGGGGTTGCCCGACTGCTCCTCTTTGGAGGCAGTCGGGGAGCGTTTTTCAATGCACATAGCCCAATGGGAGTCCATCACGACAGATCACTGGATGCTTCAAATAATATCCAGAGGCTATTCTATTCCCTTCACAAACAAGCCCCCTTACACAAGGAGCCTCCCGGATATCCCACCCGCTCAGAGGGAAACCGCGACTTGGGAAATGCAAAAGCTGCTAGAAAAAAGAGCCATCCAGCGGGTGCCCCCAGACCAGTCTGGATCAGGCATCTATTCCAGGTTCTTTTTGGTGCCAAAAAAGACGGGGGACCTAATGCCAATCCTCAACCTGTCAGCAATGAACCTGTTCATTGCCAAGGAAAAGTTCCGGATGGTCACGCTTCAATCCATCCTGCCCTTCTTGCAGGAGGAAGACTGGTTGTGCTCGATAGACCTCAAGGATGGTTACTACCATATCCTGATGGACAGGCGATCCAGGAGGTTCCTCTGCTTTCGGCTAGGGGCCAGTCATTATCAATTCAGGGTCCTACCCTTCGGTCTCACCACAGCCCCCAGGGTGTTCACCAAGGTTATGGCAGTTATAGCAGCCCACCTTCGACTTCAGGGCATTCAGGTCTTCCCGTACCTGGATGACTGGCTTCTCACCGCCCCCACCAGGCATCTACTGTTACTAGCCAGAGATTTCTTTCTCCGGATATCACCCCAGCTGGGGATCACCATAAATCTCAGGAAGTCTTCCCTTCAACCTGCTCAAGTGTTAGACTTCATAGAGGCGAGAATAGATTCTCTTCAGGCCAGGGCATTTTTGACACCAGACAGACTACACAGCCTGGCACTTCATGTGTTAGCGCTTCTGCAGTCCCCTGAACCTCCAGCAGAATTAGTACTGAGAGCCTTCGGGTCCATGGCAGCAGCTATCAACCTGATCCCTTGTGCTCGTCTGCATATGAGAATTCTACAGTGGATGTTGCAAGTTCAGTGATTGATACTTCATCATCCTCTAGATTTTCCGATCCCTCTGAGCAGTGTGTGCAGAAATTCTCTCACGTGGTGGCTCTAATTCCGGAATTTGCAGGATGGACGTCCTTTTGTTGCATCCCAACCCCAAGCCACTGTGACCACGGACGCCTCCCGCCTAGGGCGGGGGGGGCACTGTTCGGGCAGGACTGTTCAAGGCACGTGGACTCAAAGCGAGACCGTTCTGCATATAAATGTTCTAGAGATGAGAGCGGTTCTTTTAGCGTTGCAGGCCTTTTGTGCTTATCTTCCTCTGGGAACTATTGCGATCCAGTCAGACAATATGTCAGTGGTCTGATATATCAACAAACGGGGGGGGGCAAGTCTTATCCCCTTTGTCGAGAAGCCACGAGAGTTTGGTAATGGGCGATCTCCACCAACCGCTTTCTGTTAGCAATGCACATTCCGGGTCGGTCCAACATCTTGGCAGACAAATTGAGTAGAACTGTCCTTTCTCCCTACGAGTGGTCTCTGAACTCTTGTGTAGCAGAACAGATCTTCCTCAAGTGGGGTCAGCCTTGCTGCGATCTCTTCGCATCGCTATCCAGCATGAAGTGCAGCAAGTTTTTCACTCTAATCCCCCCGACGGGGGAAGCCCCCGGTGACGGTTTTGTTCATGCTTGGCCACTCGGTCTTCTTTATGCGTATCCCCCGCTCCCGCTCATGACAAAATTCTTACAGAAAGCTCATCTGTTGGGGAGCAGAATGATCCTCATAGCCCCATTCTGGCCTCGTCAAGTCTGGTTCCTTTACCTACGGTCTCATCTCATAGCTCCACCTTGGATCTTAGATTCCATTCCGGATCTGATTCGTCATCCCTCGGGAATGCTTCCTCCAAATCTGGACAGCCTGAAGCTCATAGCTTGGCTGCTCCAGTTCCACTAGTTGCTAGGACTCCCGGTATCTCTTCCCCTGTTAAATCCATCTTAGTTGTGGCACATAAATCCTTTACCAGGAAAATTTACTGTAGCAAATGGAGACGTTTCTCCATTTGGGCTTCACAGAGAAGTCTGGATCCTTTCACAGCTCTGATCCCAGCGGTATTAGACTTTTTGCCTCATATCTTCCAGCAAGGAGCCAGCTCTTCCACAGTGAAGGTCCAGCTGGCTGCTATTTCTCATTTCCATGTAGGGGACAATTTAGGCTCTCTCGCTGCTGCCAGAATTTGTAAGACCTTTTTGAAAGGCACTTTTCTTTTGAGACCTCCTATTAAGAATCCGTCCTCGCCGTGGGATCTGACTGCGGTTCTTCAGGCCTTAGTTGCACCTTCTTTCGAGCCCTCGGCATCAGTTGACTTAAAATTCTTGTCATGGAAGACCGCTTTTCTGGTAGCTGTCACCTCAGCCAGGAGAGTGTCTGAGCTTCAGGCTCTTTGTATGAAACCCCCATATCTTAGGTTCATAGGTTCATAGATTAGTACTAGGCTAATTGCCCTTGCAAGCCATTTTAAGCCTAGCCAATTATCCCTTGTGAGACTCAAACCCTGCACCTTGTGTTTGTAAGGCAAACACCTTAACCATTAGGCCACCCTCCTAACCCCAAAGGTTGCTCCTCCTCAGGGAGACACACACACTCACAGATGGCAAGTGCAGGATTCAAACCCCTACTTAACTACATTATGATACTACAGCAGTACGCATTTAGACGACGCGCTATACTCATTACTTTGAATCTTGCGTTTCGTTTTTTTCCCTAATTTTCAGAACAAAGAGGAATACAAACTTCATTTGCTGGATGTTCACAGGCAGTTACGTTTTTATTTGCACAGGACGGCGGTCTTTCATAAATCTGATCAACTTTTAGTTTCTCCAGCCACAGTGGACATGGCTAACCGCCTTGGTCCATAGTAGCTGTAGGTGCTACACCATAGGGATCTGGGGTAAAAGATGAGTGGTCTGATGTGTAAGAAATAACCACAGCTGACCCAACCACCTATGGCTGAGGGAAATTGCTAGCATGCTTTGGTGTCAAAGGATGTTTGCGTAACTTTGTTTTTGTGACTAAAAGAAGGACTGATAGTGGGACTGGCTGGTGTCTGTTTCCTGGGGAAGACAAGCAACAATTACAGATAAAACTACCAATCCACAAAAGTAAATTTTTTTTTTTTTTTTTTTTTTTTTTTTTTTATTATTATTAACAAAAAAAAGAAAAAACAGTAAAAAGCATTTAACACTGTGAGCCCTACAAAGGAAAAATAGACACATTTTCTCCACAGAAAATAAGTTTTCAGTTAGTTTTCACTACTTGTAAACTGACAATAAAAACAAGTGCTCCATTTAAAATTATGTTACAGTCTCATGACAGCATTCATAGCTTTAAAATAACTTACCTGAAGAAGAAAGTAATGAAACATCAATAAAACTAAGAATTGGAAGGTTCCTTTTCCCAAAAGGAAGTTATTTGCCCAGCAAAGGAAAGCACATGCTGACCGTCGATCTTCAAAAGCCTTAGTGGAGCTCACTCTTCGGTGGCAGTCAAGCTGTGAAGTTCTTTGTACCCACACTTTGCCATCTCAGCTCGAGCTGCATGACAGTTTGGGAGCTTGGAAGGTGCCCTGAAGCTTTGGAGGCTGGCTGGCTGTTAGAGCCTTGACAAGATGTAGGTTCATAGCTGTGTACTAGGCTAATGGCCCTGGATCCTTTACAAGCCTAGCCACAGGATTTACCTGGCATCATGCTGCCCGACGTTAGTTCCCAGTACCTCTATTGAGTAGAGCCACTGAATTGATCCCTGGAGTGAATTTTCTATCCATCCACTCAAGATTTCTCTTGAAGAGGGCCATTGAGATGCTCTGCTTGATATGTATGGGGAGTCTGTTCCAGAGCATGGGTAGTCTCTGGGTTAAGAATGTCCCTCCACCATGTTCTGTTGATTGTGGTAATAAGGTTGAGGTCTCCAGAGCGCATGGTGCGGTGGGATTGGGATTTCTTTAGATGTAGCATTTCTAACAGTGCTGGGTCAGATATGGCTTTGTAAGTCAAGCAGAGATTGCCTCTAAGTAAGCGATATGAGACAGAGAATAACTGGAGTTTTTTTTTAGGCTGTCCGTATAAGACATGTTTAAGGCCTAGGATCCTCTTTGTGAGGTACTCTTGTGGCCTCTCCAGTTGTTGCAGGTGTCTAGTGAGGTACATGCCAAACAGGGCATTGTACTCGATGATTGGTCTAATGAGGGAAGAGTAGAGAGAGATGATGACTTATTTCTTCCTTGATGCAAAACCCTTAGTAATGAGATGTGCCACATAGGACTTTCTGTATAACCCATATAGCTAAGGCTACTGCAGCAGTTACCAATATGATGAATGTCATGCCATACTTATGATTTCTGTGGATGAGTGCTGTGTTGTGGTTAGTTAGTGGCAAAGAGTACAGTGTACCTTGCATCCAATTGTATTAAAGAAACATATTTGCCTTTGAAACATTCTTTTTAACTAAGATGTATATATATTTATGTATGTGTATATTTGATTTGTTAATTATGTAGATTTACGGAGTTGAAAGTGTAACATGCCTCCAGATTAAAAAATGCCCTCTATGAGAGCAAATGTCTAGAACTAAGAAAATGATTCTCTTGGGCTGGGACACAAGATCTGAGTTGCTTGGACATATAGTAATGCCTTACAGATTGTAGTGTTATTGAACTCCAAAAACAAAACACTGACTGGAAAATAGAAATTAAAATCTAAACCCATTTTAATTGAAGTACTTACTATTGTAAAGGTGAGAAAAGAACTGGAGATGGTATCTTTAGAAAGGGGAAGGAGCAAATAACATTTAAATAAGTGGAACTTGAAGGAACAGTTCTTGCAGAATAATGCTGAGGAAAAATATGAGATTTAAGGGGAAGGTTGGTAATGCTGAGTGAATGATAAGAAAAAAAAATATATGTAGAATATATAACACGAAAAATGAAAATGTTATATGATTTGTTTTCTATTAATGTATATGCTTTTGTCTTTTGTTATAGTTCAGGACTCTGGGAGGTGTGAGATACAAGCTTTTCATCCATAGAGAAGAAAAAGCTTTTATTTAAATTCTGCTTAAATATTTAGTGTTATACTTTTTTGTTCTTCTATGCTTTTGTCCATATTTTAGCCAAAAGTTATCTGTTTGCATTTTTAGTTTGTTCTTGGATCTTAGTTTGTAGCTTCATTTGCAGTTTTGTGAAGTTTGTGTATTACTGCAAGATTTTGGCACTGTTTATACATTGTACTGCACTTCTGTTTCCATAAGGAGAATTACGTGTTGTAGGTAGCTTTTTGTGTTTTGAACCCAGACATTTAGTCATTTATTACAGCATTACTGGTTAATTTCTGCATAGTCGGGTGCCTTAGTCTGTGCTGGGATTGCAGTAGTGACAGTACTGTGAATTCTGCTCCAGGATTTGTGCTTCATTACATTTTTATAGCTGTATATACCTACTTAAAGTTGCAGTCCGGTGGTCTGGTGCCTTAGTCTGTGGTGGGATTGCAGTAGTGACACTATTGTGAATTCTTCTCCAAAGTTTGTGCTTCAGTACTTTTTATAACTGTGTACACCTCTTAAAAGTTCTGTTTCAGTGCCTTTCTCTTTATCTTGCTACTGTTTTTCCCCAGTTCCTTGAGTCTGACCTCTAGACATTAAGCTAAACATGTCTGAAATTCTAATCCTAGGACTAGAGTTCCGGTTTGAATAAAGGCTGTCTTTCTGGCTTCTGCTCTTTTTGATATTCTAACTTCCAAAGTCCATCCCTCCCCTCTTTCATTGTTGTTGTCTGTTGTGTAACTTATTCAGGTACTTTCCCACCAATTGTTTTTCATATATCTGTAATACTAAGTGCCTACCCAGCAAAGCAGTATTGCATTTGCATAAACCTCCCTTACTAAAAAGTGTCTCCTGCTCATTTTCACAGAACTCCCAACTGTGTAGTGCCCTCATGACACACTGAGGGATTCCTGAGTTAATCCTGCTCCATCCTTAGCAGATAAGAGATTTATTTTATTGTTTTATACTTCAGTTAACTGTTTAGAGTACACTACTGTTTTTCTTTTGCTTTATATGTTGATTTTGCCTCTACATCATTCCAACGGTCCCTAATACTTGAAACTGCCTTGTCAAGGTAGTTTAAGTTGTTTTGTTGTAGCATTACACTCACAAGCAGTCTTTCTCAGTGTTATTACATTGAGAGGTTAGCAGTGCCCTGTACAGAGACAAATGCCCAGAAAGTAAATGTTATCAATAAAACTGCCCTCAGAACTGAAACCAGAAACTTAGTGTTACTAAAACATAGCCATTGTGCAGAGACAAGCTCAGAGCAGCTAGTTTACACATTAAACAGCAAAAATATTAAATATTAGCACAATCATATCAAGTTTGGTCTAGTGCCTAACCCCATAGACCATCTAAGGAGATTTCTGTTAACCCAATCCAGGACCTACAGTAGGACACCCAACTACAGTTCTGGACAACATGGATATGCAATTTCCAAATGTCTCCATAGCCAGGTTGGTAGATATGGGCATCCTGAGACAATGTAGTACTTACCTTATGTTCACAGACAACCATTTAATAAGTAAAGAAGCAAACACAGTATCCAAGAAATGCTCATGTACAATTTCACTGGAGACAAAAAAAATCTTACTTACAAACAAGGTTGTCAAGAACACACACTACATCCACCACACACACAGACCTACTTATGCAGACACATCTAAAAATCAATCTTCCCAAATCTCAAAGACCTCCTAAGCCCAAAAATGTCAGTGTCCTCAGCAATCTCTAAAGCACTCAGCAAAAACATCAAACACCACACATGTGCCTACACCCAGTGGACCCCAAAGAGAGATGCCCATAAGGCAAGCAAATGTATAACTCAGAGCTCTTGACATAGGATACTCCATTGTATGACACACAGATTCCTCACTCACCAGACAGAACAAAGAGAAAATAATGGTTAGTTGCCTATCTGTAGCAAGGATCCACAAAGTTTCGCATGCACACTAAACCACGAGTACCTGTATGATTATGTTGTAGTCCATGTGAATGTTAATGACCTGAGGTGTTACTTCTCTGGATTGTATGAAGAGAGACATTGCTGATCTGTCTGAATACATCTCAGGCAGGTGTGTGCCTTACATTGAGCAGCATTCTACCTTCACCAAGGATGATAACATAGTGCAAGCAAAAGATGTTTGGCTTCAATAATTGGCTTAGTTTCTGGTGCCTTTCCCAGGGGATTAAGTATTTGTCAACATGGTTAACAAACCACATTGTATTGCAAAGGAAAGTCTGTACCTGCCTCCTCTAGGCTTCTGAATATTGGCTAAAACTTTATCCACCCCCCTTAGAGGCTTTTTAAATTAATGCTAAATTGACAAACCTACTGACATAGCAAATAAAACCAAAAGGAACATACAGATCGTACTGCTCAATGCTAGGAGCCTAAACAAGAGATTGTAAACTGTACAAGCTCTCCTCACTCTGGAGAATGTAGACAAACAGAGGGCTACAAAGCCAAAGGAGGCGGGGTTTCAATATTTATTAAAGACATACACACCTCCAGGCTGGTCAAACAGTTTGATGCACAGGAGTCACTCCAAGTGCAGTTAACTGTTGACAAAACCTTCAAAATGTTGAATGCTAAATGGTTGAAATGAATTGGTTGAATGCACTATATTGAATGATCAAAATGTTGAAAGAAAATTAGTCTAAACTCAATGTCAAAATTATCGAAATTGTCCCATCACTCTAGTGCGATATCGGAGTTGGTATATTTAAGTAGGGGTGTGTGGGGGGCATAGCATAGCCCCCCTGCAAAATAGTAGAGGTGATCTCATTGCTTTTTCATTTAAAAGATTTTAGACATTTTGATCATTCAATGTTTTGGGTTTAGATGTTATTTTTCAACCAAATGAACATTAGACATTATGGCATTTGACATTTTGAAGGTAAACCTGACAAAACACCTATTCAAATCATAGCTAGCTACAGACTCCCAACCATGACTCAAGATGCCCACTCCACCTATCTGGACTTGCTTGAATCCATCAAGATATAACCCTCTACCCTGATCTTGGGTGACTTCAACTACCCAACCATAGAGTGAAAGACCTGTTCTAGCCCAAACACAAATGCCCAAAGATTCCTCAACTTCAGCAGTACCAATGCATTGGATTAGCAGGTTGACACCCCTAATGAGAGGTGAAAATGTCCTGGACCTGGTACTAACCAACATGAGTAGCCACTATAACACCCTTACAGAGTCATCCTCCTTGGTAAGATCCGACCGTAAAGTGATTATTTTCAAAGTCACCATCTCCCCTGACCCTCCCCCCTCCCCTGTCAGGTTCAAACAAAAAAACTTTTCCAAAGCTGACTACAATCTCCTGAGAGCAAGTATAAGCAGCTTCACAGCCACCATCCCTTCAGCTGGAATGAGCACTGATGTCCAAACCTACACCAAAAAACTATATGAACACCTACATAGCTGCATGGAATCGGCAATACTTTGACAGGACTAAATCATCTTCCTCAAGGAAGAGTAAACCTGCCTAGTAGACAGCAGCAAGAGACAAACTCTATAATAAAAGGGAAAAATTGCTGTCCAGGACCAAGAAGGAGCAGGTGCCAAGTTGGAAGTAATCTCTCCTTTGTCTGAACAAGCAAATGAGGTTACTGGTGAAATCATCTAAGGCTAACTTCAAGTCCAAGGTGGCCACATCCACTAAGGACAATCACAAGGCCTTCTTCACATACGTCCGCAAATTCAAGGGTAGCACCCATATTTGCTCTGAACTGGTGGTCAAGAACATCACATGCACAAATGCCATAGATACAGCCAACCTGCTGGCAGGCAGTTTCACTGAAAACTTAACCCCTTTGTCCCCCCATTAGTAAACCAGGGTATCCCCAGCAGCTGCCTCCCTCCCCTCATCACAAAAGAGCAGGTTTTTAAAGCACTCTGAAAGGCAAAACACACAGACTCCATGGGACCTGACAACATCCCTGGCTGTGTCCTACATGAATTCAGGCATGAGCTCTCAGCACCATTAAGCACCCTATTTAACTAAAGCTGAGCACTGGCTTTGTCCCAGCCAAATGGAGGACAGCCACTGTCATCCCTGTACATAAAGGTGGAGTGTCCACTGACCCAGGCAATTATAGGTCCGTCAGCCCAACTAGTCTGATCTGCAAAGCCATGGAATGCATTATCATGGACCTTATAAACAAAGATATTGGCAACTTCCAGACACTTGATCCTGCATAGTTTGGTTTTGTCAAAGGGAGATCATGCCTGTTAAACTTGGTCGACTTCTTCAGAACAGTCACTAAAGCCATGGACGAGGGCAAGACGGTGCACACCACCTACCTCGACCTAGCCAAAGCCTTCAGCACTATTCCCCACTCGGGCATAATAGATAACCTCTCTCAGCTAGGCATCAACCCATACGTTACCATCAGGGCTGGCTCACTGACAGAACTCACTCAGTCAAAATAGGGGAAGCCACCTCTAGCAGTAGACCCGTAATGAATGGCATACTCTAAGGGTCGGTCTTGGGGCCTCTCCTGTTTGGGATATACTTTTCTGAGTTGCAGGCCAAAACCAGTGGTCTGTGGCTGACCAAGTTTGCAGATGACTGCAAGCTGGGTGCTCTCTTAAATTCCCCTAGTGATGTGAGCATCCTCCAAGAGGGCCTTACCCAAACAAATGACTGGTGCCAGAAGCTTGACTTCATACTGAATGCCAAGAAATGCATCATTATCCCCTTTGGGGAGAATGGTTTACCCACTAATATCACATTAAAGCAATGTACTAAGCAGGCAATCAGTCATGAGGGACCTGGGCACTCAGGTTGATAGCAACCTGACTTTTGACCACCACTTTCCCTCCGTTGTATGGAAGGCTTTCTACATGGCCCACGTCATAAGTAAGGGTGTTTCATCCAGGAACAAGGAGGTCATAACATCCCTATACTCCTCCCTTATCAGACCCATTATCAAGTACAGTGCTCCCTTCGGCGTGTACCTTGCCAAGCACATGCAGCAGCTTGAGAGACCACAGAGGTTCCTGACCAGGAAAATCCAGCGTCTCAAACACCTGTCCTATACAGATAGGCTAAATGCCCTGTCCCTCTACTCAGTTTCATATGGACTGGTCAGAGGTGACCTGTGTCTGGCGGGTCTATATGACTTGGTTGACAGTTCATATGATTGACTGTTTATTTGGTCGACAGTTCATTTGATCGACAAGCATTTTAGGTGGGGGGCTTTGCCCCCCACACCCCCCCTAACTATATATATCAACTCCAGGGTCACACAACATTGGGGAAGGGGGCAAATGCTTGTCGATCAAATGAACTGTCGACCAAATAAACAGTCGATCATATGAACTGTCGACCAAGTCATATAGACCCATCTGGCATACGAGGCCATGTCAGACCCAGCCTTGATGGAGTTGCTGCATGTCTGTATGTCAAACTCCACTCATGCAACCCACACACAAGGCCTCAACCAAGTCTGTGACATTAATAGAACTTGTTGGCGGGATTGATTTGTGTCCCAAAGACTCCCCCGTCTGTGCAATAGACTCCCTCTCCATGTCAAGTACAGTACCTCACTAGCCCTCTTTAAGAAGAACCTGGATGACTGGATGGGAAACAGAAAATACACCCATGCCATCCCACCTGTGTCCCTGCTGGTCAGGGGAAACAGATGCTGACTTTGTGAGAACATGGGTGAAATTCTTGGCTAGGCTTATAAGGGCCTCTGGGCCAATAGCCTAGTATCGTCCTATGAACCTATTTTTGCTGTCACTGAGACATGGTTTAAATTTGTAGAAAGTACTCCAGCAGTGGAAGTCTTCAGTGCCTTTCACACATTTACACCATCAGCTGCACCGACATGGGCAAGAGCTGGAGGAGTCTCAATCTATATTAACAAGCATAACTCTACATTGGTTAAACAGGACAATGCCCTGGAATTTATCCATGTGCAAGTCACCACAAAGTCCCATACTATGTCCTAGCAAGCTAAAGGTCACCCTGTATGTCCCTAGAATATCATAGCTCATCCCTAGAACTACTGGACACACTCACCATTAAACCAAATACTCCATTCATGAGAGACTTTACCCTTCTGTACACAAAGAAACATACACTGCCTCATACTGATGCGCACAGTGACTCCTGGACCTTATTAACACAAGTACCCTTGACCAGGTAGTGCACACACCCACCAGAGGTTCAAATATACTGGACCTGGTACAGAGCTGCACCCCAAAATTCATGTCTTCACTGGTGAGGTCCGACCACAAAGCTGTCTCCTTCAAAATAAAAATCAACTGTGTAACCCCAGCAAACCCTAACCCTGTAGCAGTTAGAAACTATTGGAAATCAAGCTACATCCTATTAAGCGATAGATCCACTGTTGTCTGGCTTCAACCTGTGACTTTGGATCCGACGTAGGCTAATTCTAAAGTCTTTAGCCCACTTGACTCTACCTTCCTTACCCATAACTCCATGCTCCTCCTTCAGTTCCCCAGATTTAGTTTGCCATATGTCAGGGTTTGCAGTGTAATTTTAGCTCCACTTTGCTCTGTCCTTTTTCAATAAGTTAACATAGTGAATTGGTTAGAGTTGCTGTTCCCTTACCCTTGGTTTGAAACCTTTTGTGTTCTTTGTATTTCTAAGCAGATAGTTTCTTTTGCATCATGTATTTTTTCCTCCTCCCTTTTGCCAAGTCCTAATGTTGTTATGTTGTGTGGAATTGTGTCGTTAACAGTAGCTTAGCTTAATTTAGTGTTAGGTAGGGGCGGCCTGTGCTATTGGACTGCCGGACTGCAGCCCCCTCAACAAAAAGTAAAAAGAAATTAAAAAAAAAAAGAAAAAAAAGTTTTAAATTTTCGCGGACTTCGCGCATGCGCAGTAGTCCAGACTACTGTGAGTCTACTGTGCATGCTCCAGGCAGTCCGGCCGTCCTGGTAAGGAAACACGAGCAGAGTCTGTGCACTTTTAAAGTGCACAGACTCACTGGGAAAACGCGTCGGGGCCGGACTGCAACACCAGCAGTCAGGAGTCTCTCGTCGGGAAGGGGTTTCATCGGATCTCGCGGGTCTTTGTATTATTGCACGGGCATGTGGATGTACGTTATGGAGAATGGACAGGTAAGTGTGTTAATTATGGTGCTTTTAACATTGTGATAGGGACTAAGTGTGTTAATTATGATGCTTTTAACGTTTTGATAGGGACTTAGTGTTTGAGGTTGATAGGGACTTAGTGTTTGAAGTGGATAGGGACTTAGTGTTTGAAGTGGATAGGGACTTAGTATTTGAAGTGGATAGGGACTTAGTGTTTGAAGTGGATAGGGACTTAGTGTTTGAAGTGGATAGGGACTCTGTGTGTGTGTGTGTGTGTGTGTGTGTGTGTAAATGCCCCAGGTGCTCATGGTGGTGTGGTAGGGAATACCTCAGGCTTGAACCCTGTACCCTGTATGCAGGTGTTAAAGACTTGAGTTCCCTACCCACCACCATTTGTAAAAAAATTGCAGATTTTTGCCTCATATTTGATCTGATCTGTTCCTCATAATATCTGTGGTTTGTAAATGTTGCAATGCTTGATATTTGATGGTGCACTGGTAGCATTGTTGCCTCACAGCTGCAGGTTCTCAGGTTTGATTCTTGGCTGGGGTTCCTTCTTTGTGGGGTCTGTATCTTCTCCCTGTGTTTGTGTGGGTTTGCTTTTGTGTCCTCCCATGTTACAAAGACATGTCTGCATTATTTCTTCCTGGTCCTCTGCTGAAAATTGTTTTTTTGTTCCAAGTCAGACTGTCCTGATTAACAAATGTTAAATAAAATTGACAGGCATTTGAATTTCAGACTTCAGGTTTCTGAATGTTTAATTTCTTACATATTTGATGGTGCAGTGGCAGTATTGTTGCCTAATAGCTACAGGATTTGTGGTTTGATTCTTGGCTGTGGTGCCTTCTTTGTGGAGTCTGCATCTTATCTCTGTGTTTGTGTGGATTTGCTCTGGTATCCTGCCATTTTACAAAGACGTGTCTACAGTATTTCTCCCTGGGCCTCTGCTGAAAATTGTTTTGTTCCATCAGAAGTAAAATTGACAGGCATTTGAATTTCAGACTTCATAGTCTTCAGAAAATACGTAGTAAAACAACTTTTTATTCTAGCAATAAATATATAGTAACACAACCTTTTATTATAACAATTTTTTAAGTTTATAAGATGACTATTTGAATTTTTTCCTTATTTTTGGGACTGTAATACCCTGTTAGTGGCTTTGTCAAGGTTTTTTGTGCTAAGGTTGACAGCTATGGCAAGAACTGAATTCACTGAATATGTTTGAGGGCTGTATTCCCTCATTACTGGGTTTGTCCAGGTGTTTTGTGCTAAGAGGTTGACAGCTATGGTGAGAACTGAATTCATTAAATGATAGCCTTTTAAGTTTCAGTCTTCCTCTCGTTCACAAAACAGCTGATTTGGCGTAGTGGTATGCTGCTCTTGACTGTTTTGCACAGGGACCTTGTCTGTAAAATGTACGGTGGTAACACAGCATTTTTCTTTCACAAAGCAGGTGATTTGGCATAGTGGTATGTTGTTCTGACTCTTTTTTGCACAGGGACTTTGGCAGTAAAATGTATGGTGGTACCGTGGTAACACAGCATTTTATTCTAGCAGCTTTCCAAGATTATCCAAGCAATGTTTAATGTGTCCCTGGTTTTTGCCCTTTTGACCCACCCCAATAAATTTGGCTTTTTCCAGACTTCTTGTGCTGCGAAGTTGAGATGCAGTTGAGTATTGAGTAGATTTTACAAGGAGCTGAGAGCTGCAGGGGAAGAGAAGTTTAGTGCTAATAGCACAACAGGCTGTGTGCTTGCTTTTGATGCAGAAGGTTGTTGGTTCTACTCCCATAAGGGGTGAATGCTGCCGTACTGAAAGTTAAGATGCTAATTATGAGCCTGTTATCAGTTTGCCATCCATTTCCTATTGCAATATTACTAGCTTATTTTTAAGTAATTTAGGCAATTTATTCCACAGGGGCATCAGACACTTTATGGTTCGATGAAACCATGAAATATAAAGGTGATTGCTAGCACCAACCTCTTCATTACAGATTTATTTAACGTGGAATTATTTAGATGACTTTTTTACTACTTCAGAGATTTTGCATATTTACTGATGATGGTGGACTGTAGAATTGTGCATATTTACTGATAATAGTGGACTGTAGAAGCTTGAGTAGACATTTATGATGGAAATGCTCTGAATTGCACAGTTTTGTTTCATTGTTTACTGGAAAAATGTTCAAAGCAATAGGAAGGTGTATCGAAGAGCACATGTATGTTTCATATGCAAGGGGCCTATGATTTGAAAACAGCCCAGAATTCATTTTTATCTGCCACGAGTAAAATGTATTTTCTTTGAATGTGGATTTTAATGTTTCAGTGAATGTGAGTTTCAAGGGCAGAGAAGGTTTAATGCCAAGTTTGTTTAGCAGATGTCTTAGTGTTTGTGCTGTAAAATGCAAAAATAAAACTTTCAAATGAAGTTCAAATCATCATAGAAGTAAATCAGTATGCACATTAGTGTTTATGGTAAATGGAGTGAAATAGCAAAGTAATGGATCATTGGAATGGCTGCAGGGAGGCTCCATTCGACCAGGGTTTTGTGAGGGGGAAGGGTGGCAAACTTAGACAGCCCCAGCTGAACCATACCTCCCAACTGTCCAGATTTTCAAAGAATGAATAGATTTTTTGCTTCTTATTTTTGATTTGTTCCTCATAAATTGTGGTTTTTCTGCAAAATCATTTAGAAATTAAGTCACTAAATAGAGTTTCATACTTCATAACCTTCAGAAAAATGCATGCTAAAGTAAGAACTGTTATTCTATCAACTGTTTCAATTTATACAAGAGCAATTTTTAGTACTGTTTATATGTTCCCCCAGTATATTTGGCCTTGTTCAGATTTACTGCATTAACAGGTTGAGAGGTACATGCAAATAAATTGCTTTATAGAATTAGGCATAGCCAACCTCTCAACTGTCTCCGATTTTGGCTTAAAATGTTGCTCTTCCCCCTAATAATCCCTCCGCAAAATAGCAATTTTGGAAGAAAACAAGGAGGGTTTACAATTAAGAAATAACTAATAAAGTTATAGATTACTTGAAATGCATGTAGATTATTTTATTTTGTCAGCTGCTCAAGTTAGCAGTACTAATATTAAAGTGTCCCTTCTTTGACAGGTTCCCAGCTGCATTGTGTGGCTATTTTATATTTTTGCATCATATTTGGTCCATTTTTCATAAAATTGTGTTTTTTTGGCAAATTAGTGACAAATCACTAAAGACTGAAGTTAGAAAATAATGACAGACATTTGAGTTTCAGATTTTATACCCTTCGGAAAAGTCATACTAATGCAAGACCTATTCTATTATCTTTCTAAGTTTATTAGAGCAATATTTAAAAATTGTCCTTATTTGTGGGCATTTGTCCCACTTCTGTGTATGGCTTTGTCCAGATTTCTTGCTCTGAGGTTGAGAGGTATGACACATGTGTCAGGGCCATCACAGTCAGCCAGAGACATTTCAAATTGTGACATACTTGTTGCACCCCACTCCACCATGTACTGACTCTGGATGTGTCCAAGCAAGGCAAGGAGTAGTTATGCAGTGTAAATGTGCAGTGTCTCATCCAAGGTAGACACAAGTACTACAGTGGCTTTTCATCTGTCCTTGATTTTGCAGAAAGGTCTGGTTTCTGTCATATTTTTGTACTGTTGATTTATGCTTATTACTCAAAGTGCCTGTTGCTCTGTGTTTAAGTAGCAATGCTTTAATAACCATAATGTAAGCTTGTCTGAGGTCGTAAGATGCAAGTAAGCTTTAATAAGCATACTGTTAAAGAATTGCCAACATTGAAAGCCTTTCTGTTGTTGCCATGCAGAGAATACTTGACTAGATAATGTATAAGCCTTGGGTATTAAAGGACAGGATTCCATTATTTTAAAAAGCTCATTACACTTGTTGGAGACTTCCAGTCATCTCTACAGACTTTACCCGTAAACTAAACAGAATACCAATCATGTGTTGTCCATAACCTGTACAGTAATTCTTTAAGCAATGTATCTTGAGCTTGTTTCTTGTTTGCTTTTCATTTTTTACTTACATGTTTTCCCCATGAAACAAGTAGATAGTTGTCAGGCAGCAGGTCTTTTTTGGATAAGAAACATTTTTACACGTGGGGGCATCACAGAGATTTCTACTTTCAGCATGTTACTTGGCACTTTAATAAAGCTGAATATAAATTATAATTAGAACTGCATTGCAAGGAGAAGTGGTTTGAGTTGAGTGCTTCTGGTTTTGCTTGTACTTGATTTTGACTGGCATTCCAGTAATGTATTTAAAAAGTAATTTATTTTTTCATGCCTCACAACCTTTTGTTTCCATCTAGATATTAAGTAAGCTGTCATGCAGCCAATGCATTGAAATATTTTTATTCTTCTACACTTATTTTTGTCTTGATTGGACTCTCATAATGATGGTTTGCCACCCAGGGCAGCGTATTTAATTAAAGTTAGTTTTTGTGGTTTTGAGCATAGCTCCTCCCCTTTCTGGTTGGCCACACCCCTTCCCCCCACCCATTCAGCCGTCTCCTGCAGCCCCCCTTTGATTTGAAGTCGCCAGCCGCCACTGGTGTTAGGTATGGCTAAAGGTTCTAAGAAGTGCATTTCCTGCAGGCACAAGTTACCTTCCCAGGATGCACATTTACAGTGTGTTTATTGTTTGGGACTGGCCTATCTTCATTCCGGATGATCAATCTCTGAAAATTTTGGTACTGAAGCCATAGGGCCAAGTTGGTGTTGAAAGGGCTTCTGTTCTCACTGTTTCTGGAGTGGCTCCTCCCTAATTTCCAAAGGCCGGACCGAGAAGCTGCAACAGCGAGAGTCCAGACATTCTAAAGGGGATTGCAAGAGGTCCTGTTCATCTTCTACTTCTGGCTTTGTTCCCTCTGTCTCACCAGACCCAAAGGTCCCATGACTTTTGGGTTCCCTGGCTTCACTATTTATCTCTACATCTGGGAGCCAGTCACCTTTGGTGTCAAAAGCTAGTAAAATAAGCATCACAAACCCCTTCTTGATCTTAGGGTTTCCTTCAGGTAGGACAGCTTCTCCCTTTTCTCCTCACACCTCAGTGGAGTGGTTACCAGTCCTTCCCATTTCCATCCTGGCTCAGGGCCTCTACAGGTTGGATCTGGCATGCAGGGCTTCTTCAATCTGTTCATTAAAGTCAGTCTGCAGCATTAAAATCTCTGATCTGGAGCAGTGGATGAGGTCCTTGCTGCAGTTAGAGATACAATTAGGTTTTATCCCTTCAGTTTTAGATCTGGCACTAGAACCTTCAGATCCATCCTTCTGACTAGTCCATTGGCTCCTTTGAATCTGAGGTCTTTGGGGCCAACTAAATTTCCCCCCTCGGAGTCAGATCCGATGGCTTAGCCATCTTTGGCTTTGTCCTTTTCCTTGGTAGCCTCGACCTCAACTTTTTCGGGGCTGTTGGAACCTTGGAGCCGTGGCATTGAAGCTGCAATTTCTGAGTTGGGGTTAATGATACCTGCTTTGGGATTGTTGTTTCCACTTTGGGCTTCAGCTATGGACAGCTTTGCACCAATGTCAGTGTTGTCTAGGCACAGCTCCCTCATATTCAGGGTGGTCTGTGGTATCCTCAGGTTCTGAGACCCTTGGACCCAAGAGGCCAGCCTCTGCTTCTGCCTTTAGTGTTGTAGAGAGAATGCTCTCCTTTTGGGAGAAGGGTTGGATTTCTCCAGGTAGAATCCCCTCCATTTCTTCATCAGTACCTGTGACCAGTCATTAGTCTGCTCGTAGACCTCCTATGTCAGTCATCTTCCAGTCTGCCCCCATGGTGGGGCTTCCCGGCTCCCTTTTGTCAAAATTGGAGGTTTTGGGAAAGAGAAAATGTAAGAGGAAACACCTGGATTCCCTGGGGGAGTCTCTCACTGAGGATATTACTTTGAGGAAGGAAGGGGTTCCTCTAAGTCTATGTGGGAAAATGCCTCTTTTGGCAGTTTAATGGACCTGCTTTGCCAACATGGAGGCTGGACCACTGAAGCTACCTCTCTGGAGGAGTCAGTAGTTTTGAAGGCTTTTGGCATAGACCTATCCACTCCTTGCATGTTTCCCCAAAAGGATGCCGTTATAGACCTGGTATGACAGAGGTGTGGAAGAAATCAGACACAGTAGAGCCCATCCCCAGAAAACTGGGTAAAGTTCTCACTCACCAAGGACAGGCCAAATTGGAGTAAGGTTCTGGCTGTCAGTGCCATTATGGTGGCGGATATTTATGAGGAGAGTTCCTCAGTTCACCCCCAGTCAGAGACTCTTGGGTGTTTCGTCATTTAGGGAAGAAGAATTATGCTTCAGCCACTTTTGTACTGAGAGCCCTTAATTACCAGTTACACTTGACATGCCTTCAATGAGACCTAGTGTCTGAAGTGTCAAGAACCCTCAAGACACAGCGGTCTCCAGAAATGCAGAAGTCATTGGAGTCTCAGTTGTCTACCCTGGTTTCTAAGGTCAGTGTTTCCATTACGATTATCTTGAATGCAGACGATGGAACATCTCAAGCAGCAGGCTCCAGTATTGCCATGCAGTGCCATGCTTGGATGCATTTGTGTAAGTTCATTAATGCCCTTTTTGTTGCGTTCTCCTTGTTTGGGCCAAAGGTTAGACACACTGACAATGAGCAAACAGGAGAGGAAGACACTGTCTGCTGTTGTAGTACACTTTGCTACCCCCAGTGGACCTTTTCAAGGAATCAGAAGAGGGTAAGCATTTCTTCTTCAGAAAATCACACTACTCTTCCTAGGATGTGCCTCCAGGGAATTTCTTTCAAAGATGGAGGGATCATAATGGGTACTTCCTGCAGGGCAAGGGTGGTTGGCAGAATTAGGGATTTTTCCAGCAGGCCTTTTCCAAGATCCTGAAGGGTTGCCTAGCTGCTTTTCTCTGGAGGCAGTTAGGGGTCATCTGGCTCTCCACACAAAAGCTTGGGAGACCATCACTTCAGACATCTGGATGCTGAGACCCGTATCCAGAGGTCATTACTTTCCCTTTTTAGAGGTTGCAAATTGTCACCCAAAACATCTCCCAGATATTATGCCCCGTCAGAGACTTTATGCAGGTGTAGAGATGTACAGACTGCTTACAAATCGAGTAGTTCAGGAGGTTCCAAATCCACCAGGAACCAAGCAAAATACAGATGAAAATGAAAATACAGCCAGCTAGATGAAGGAAAACTGAATTCTTTATTACTCACACAAAAGATTTAGCGCTAACGTGATTTTTTTTTCAAGAGGGTTATTTAAACCAAATGTTGTTTACTATTGTTTAGATTTTGATGAAGTTTGTTTCTTATACACCAGACGAAAGCACTAAATCTTTTGTGAGAGTAATAAAGAACTTAGTTTTCCTTTGTCTGACTGGCTGCATCTTCATTTTCATCAGTTCAGGAAATCCAACCAGACAAAAAAGGATCTGGGGTCTTTTCCAGGTTCTTTGTACATCCAAAGAAAACAAAGGATTTTAGACCAATCTTATATTTAAGCAAGTTAAATTTGTGTGTCAAAAAGATTAAATTCTGGATGGTCACAGTGCAGTCCATTTTACCTCTTCTGAGAAAGGACAATTGGATGTGAGAGAGAGACCTCAAAGATGCTTAGCATCATCAAGGTAGACAGGCATTCCAGGAGATTTCTACACTTCCAACTCGGGTCCAATAATTACAGGTACAGGGCCCTGCCATTTTGTCCTCATCACAGCCCACCGGGTGTTTACCAAGTGCATTGTATTGGTGGCAGCCTTGCTGTGGCTGCAGAGATTCCAGGTCATTACATATCTGGATGATTAGCTCCTCACTGCGACACAAGGGCATCATTGATCATGACAGGGACTCCTTACTCCAGCTGTGCAACATCTTAGGTATCACAGTCAGTTATGCAAAATTTAGCCTTCAGCCCATATATATTTTGGAGTTCATAGGGTGTCATTTAGACATGATCAATCAAGTCACCAGGCTTCCAAAGTCCAGAGTTTTTGGCCTTTGGGGTCAAGCCCTGTCAATGTTTGCAACTCCGAAGCCACTGGCACACACACTCATGTGTTTCTAGATCACATGTCAGTGTTGATAGGGTTGGGTCCTTTTGCCAGATATCACATGAGGGCTCTCCACTGGACAATGGCTGTTTAATGATCCTTTCTTTTTTAACCTTTGGATTTCCCCATATGGTGAACGAAAATATGTCACAAGCAGATTTGTTGGTGGTTGTAGTATCCCATGATAACCGAAGGGAGACCATTTGTAATGACGTTCTCCCTTGGCCATGATCACCATGGATGCCTCCCTCCTGAGGAGGGAGGGAGTATTTTGAAGGGAGGATGGATCAAGGGTCCTGGTCTTCCACCGAGGCCCACATTCATATCAGTGTTGTGGAGATGAGAGAGAGTCATCTTAGCATTGTTGCAGGCTTTTCAGGATGCCCTTCCCAGAGTTCGGATTGCGATACAGACAATATGTCTTTCATCTGTTATCTCAGCAAACACTGGGGAATGCATTTTAATCCTGTTTGCTGGGAGGCCATGAGAGTTTGTCAGTGGGCAATATTTCACTGATTTCTGGTGGCAATGTGCTTCTTGGGGAAGTCCAACATTCTGTCCGACATCCTCGGCAGAAGTATATTGTGTTGCCTTACGAGTGGTCCCTAAATCCAAAAGTGGCAGCTTGGATTTTTTTGGCATTGGGTCACTCTATGTTGTGATCTGTTTACCCCCCCCCCCCCATCCAACACAATGTGCAGCAGGTTTTACTCTTTTGTTCCTCCTCTGGGATAGTCACCCAGGGGTGCTGTGGTGCTTGCTTGGCCCCCAGGGCCTCTTATTGTTTATCTCCCAGTGCCTATGGTAGTAACGTTTCTACAGAAAGCAGCCCACTGCAGAGCTACAATGATATTCATTGCTTCCTTTTGGCCTCATCAGGTGTGATTTCCCTTCCTTTGTTCCTATCTGAAGTAAACTCCCTGGTACTGGATCCCATTATTGATGTTATTTCTCATCCAGCAGGCCGGGATCTCCCCAGTCTTCAGTCCCTAAAGTTGACTGCATGGTTTATCCAATTCTGTTGATGACCAGAAATCCCAAGCTTTCACAGGTTGTCATTCCCACATTGTCTTCTCAAAAGCAGTCCACTAGAAAAGTGTATTACAGTAAATGGAAAAGGTTTGTTCTGTGCATGGAGTCTCAGAGGCTCAACCCTTTCTCCACTCCTTTGGAATCCATTTTGGATTTTTTTGGTGAGTTGTTTCAGTCAGGTTATAGTTTTGCTAATATTAAGGTACAATTGGCTGCTTTTCTAATTTGTGCCTCTGCCTTCCCTCAAGATCTCCAAGGCATTCTTCAAAGTTATATTTTTACTCTGTTCCCCAGAACAGGATCGGATTCTTCTTGAGATCTGCTTCATAAGATCATAGGAAGTTACTAGGCAATTGGCCCTAAGGCCCTTATAAGCCTAGCCAAGAGTTTAGCCCATGCATAGACAAATCAGCACCCAATGCCCCTGTCCAGCAGGGACACGGGTGGAATCCCAGGATGTATTTTCTATTTCCCATCCAGTTATCCAGATTGTGCTTAAAAAGGGGTAAAGAGGCACTCTGCTTGACGTGGAGAGGGAGTCTATTCCATAGATGGGGAATCTCTGGGACACAAATCTGACCACCAGCAAGTTATATTGATGTCACAGACCAGGTTGAGGCCGCGTGGAGCTTGACTTGCAGATATGCAGCAGTCCCATCAAGGCAGGGTCTGAGATCGCCTTGTATGCCAGACAGAGGTCACCTCTGAAGAGTCTGTATGAAACAGAGTAGAGGCATAGGGTTTTAACCTATCTGTGTATGGTAGATTTTTGAGGCTCTGGATTCTCCTGGTGAGGAACCTCTGTGGTCTCTCAAGCTGCTGCATGTGCTTTGTGAGGTACATGCCAAATGGGGGCATTGTACTCAATAATGGGCCTTATAAGGGAGGAATACATGGATGTTATGACCTCCTTGTCCCTGGATGAGATACCCTTACTTATGAGGTGGGCCATGTAGAAAGCTTTCCGTACAATGAAAGCAACATGGTGGTCAAAAGTCAGGCTGCTATCAATCTGGGTGCCCAAATCTCTCACGACTGACTGCATACTTAGAGCATTATTTATGTGATAATTTGTGGGGGCATCTCTCTCCCTAAAGGGGATGATGATGCATTTTTTTGTATTCAGCTTGAGGCCATGTTTCTGGCACCAGTCATTTGTTTGGGTGAGACCCTCTTGGAGGATGTCCACGTCATTAGGGGAATTGATGACAGCTCCCAACTTGCAGTCATCTGCAAACGTCATCAGCCATAGCCCACTGGTTTTGGCCTGTACCTCAGAATTTCCAAATAACAGAGGCCCCAAGACTGAACCCTGGGGTATGCCACTCAATACGGGTCTACTGCTTGAGGTGGCTTCCCCTATTTTGACTAGGTGGGTTCTATCAGTGAGCCAGTTGGCTACCCATCTGGTACCATACAGATTGAGGCCTAGTTGAGAGAGTTTATCTATCATGCCCAAGTGGGGAATAGTGCTGAAGGCTTTGGCCAGGTCAAGGTAGGTGGTGTGCACTGTCTTCCTCTCATCCATGACTTTGGTGACTGTCTCAAAAAAGTCAACCAAATTTAACAGACATGACAAAGCCAAACTGTGTGGGATCAAGTGTTTGGAGGTTGCTAATGTCCTTGTTAATGAGGTCCATGATAATCCATTCCATGGTCTTGCGGATCAGGCTAGTTAGGCTGATGGGTCTATAATTTCACAAATCAGTGGATGCTCCACCTTTGTGTAAAGGGATGACATTGGCTGTTCTCCACTCAACTGGGACAAAACTGGTACTCAGGCTTTGGTTGAATAGGGTGCCTAATGGTGGTGCAAGTTCCTGCCTGACTTCATGTAGGATGCAGCCATTTCTGCGATGGAGGTCTCAACCCCTCCTTCTAAAGACAAAAAGAGGTTCCACTCTGTTCCCTTCTCACCATCGGGTGATCAGGGCAGGCCTGTGAAATCAAAGAAAAAAAATAGTTTCTGTTTGTAAATGCTTGCATACACTTTTGGAAACTCAGTCTGGCTAAAGTGTGATTCTCAAACAATCTGGAAATATATCGCTGATTGATAAGTATATTTCTTGGCATTTTAACCTTTCAGAGTTCTGCATTGTCTTAATTTTGCCTGACTGAAATATTTTTTTGCCTGACTGAATTATTTTATATATTTTCTGGCATTGTTTTCAGTTTCTCATCTGTCCTGAAACTGTTTTTTCCCCCTCCCACCCTATTCTAGTGGTGGTGTTATAGTTGGTGGCTTTGCAGTTGCCCACCACTACTGTAAATTTGATCTGGGACACCCCTCCCAGTCTGGTGTTCACTCTACTTAATACAGAGAGAAGATTTGAGAAGGCCAACCCACTTAGATTCTTAACCTTGAATTTTTCTTCTGCTCCTCCTTCTTCTCTCCTTGCACTTTACTAAAAAAAATTGTACTTTATTTTGTTTTTGCCTCTTCTTAAAAGTACTCAATTGTATTTATTCTGCTGCATTTCTTACTGCTTGGTAGTAGCCTGATTAAATTGTAACTGTTATTCTAAGCCTTTTGGTTTAAGCACTTGGGCTTCAGAACCGTTGTTTTACATTAAGAAGGTTTGTGGTCTGCACTGTTGTGGCAGGATAGGTAGCTTACATCCTTCTAAGTTGGGAATTGCTGATTGAAGGCTCAGTGTCTGTTATTCTAAAAATGTGTTAGTTCTGGTTTAAGCACTTGGGCTTCAGGCCAGTCATTTTTCATTAAGAAGGTTTGTGGTCTGCACTCTTGTGGGAGGAGAGGCTAGATTCTGCCCTTCTGAGCTGGGAATTTCTGGTTAAAGGCTTATTGTGCTTGCTTATTTGAACTGTTTCTTTCTGAAATTGGTGTGCCTTGTTTGTGTAGCATAGACTAGATTCAGGCATGCTGAATCTAGCTGTGTTTACATAACTTGAGCAATAATCCAGGCCATCTTTTTTTGGAGAAGGTTCCCCTGCACCCTAGTGGCAGGAGTGTGCAGTTAGAACTCGTCTGATCAAAGACTGCTGGAATGGGGCTCGTTTTTTAACTTTTTATTGGTTAATTTGTTTAAATCAGTTTGCTCATTTGCTACTGTTATATTAAAAAAATACAATTTATCCATTGCCGCTTAGCTAGGGTTAAACTATTCCCGGCCCCATAACGTCTGCTCTTCAAATTTTCCTTTAGAACTAGCCAGTTTTTTAGTTTTAGCACTCAAGTCTGTTTCTTTGAGCTCAGCACTTGTTACGAACTCATAAGCACTAAATGAGCTACAAATTACTATAGCACTCAACTTTCCTCACTTGTCTAGAGAAAAACAGCTTTTAGTACTTAATAAATAAGCACCTATCCAGGCATGTCTTACGGTTAGCTCACGGTGTTTTCTCCTGTCTACCTGAAGAATCTGGGGATTTTGGGGCAATGCAGCAGTTGCCTCATGTACACAGACAACCCTCTCCTCCTACCACCCGGCACTACAACATATGACAGATGCACTTATGTAGCCAAACTGGAAACAAAGCTGTCTTCACCCAAGACTGGACTAGACAGTCAAGAGGAGGGTCTATATTGAAACACCGAACATTCAAAATGTCGAGTGTTCTAATATCGACCCGTTTTCAGCGAACGCTGAAAATATCGAAGAAACAGAAAACCAAATTTTTCCTAGGGAAAGAATTTGGTTGTCTGTTTCTGTTGCTTCGGTATTTTCAGCGCTCTGGTGGAAAGTTACGGGTCAGGTTCAGGTAAGTTTGTGATTGTGTGGACATGAGGGTTAGGGCGGGTTAGGTGAGTTAGGGTTAGGGCTCGGGTAGGGTTAGGTGTAAGAGGTTAGGTGTGTGTGTGGATTGCTGTTTGTTTGGTATGCTTGTGTTGTGTGTATGTGTTTTGGAACAGCAAATTTTTTCCCTAGGAAAAAATTCGCTGTTCTGAAAGTTCGATGTTTTGAATTTTCGATTGATAGGGATCGATATTAGAACACTTGACATTTTGAATGTTCGGTGTTCTAATATAGACCCTCAAGAGGAGAAGGTAAACACTTGCACCACACCACACTCATCACATAGTCCCTCAAAACCTACACCACCAAAACACACACGTAGAAACACGAAACACACCTGCATTTGCGGAGGCTGTCAATAAAAATCTGCTCAAGCAACAGAGACCTCCAAAGCAGAAACGCAAGCAACCTCCACCCCCAACCCAACGCAAATGACACATAGCCCACAAACTCAGTGTGCCACTCAACCACAGCCCATAAGGCATAACAACGTACTCAGCACTTCATGGGTGACTCTATAGTCAGGCACACTGATGTTCCAGTCACCAGGCTAAACAAGGAGAAAGGTACTGTCAGGTGCCTGTCTGGTTCCAGGATTCGCCACATAATGCACACACTCAGGTCACTCCACAACAAGTACAAATATGACTCTGTCATTGTCCATGTTGGTGTGAATGACCTGAGACGTACCTCCCTGGACTACATAAAAGAGACATGGAGGAGCTCTCCGATCTTGTAGCCCAGGCAGGTATGACCCTAGCCCTGAGTAGCATCCTGCCATCACCAACAATGATACCACAGTACAAGAACAAAATAATTGACTTCAACAATTGGCTAAGCTTCTGGTGTCATTCTAAGGGGATCCAGTATCTGTCTGCCTGGGATGACATGATCGACAGAACACAATGCTTTGCCACAGATGGCCTGCACCTGTTGCCCTTGGGATTCCGGATACTGGCTAAGGCTCTTACACCCCTGTAGTGCCTTTTTTAGGCAAGGCTCAAATGACAGATTCACCACCGTAACAGGTACAAACAAGCAAAATCTGAGGGTAATGCTACTCAATGCTAGAAGTCTAAACTTCAAAATGCATTCACTCGAGGCACTCCTTAAAATGGAGAACATCGACATCTGTGCAGTGACAGAGACCTGGTTCAAGGCTCCAGAGAGCACCCCTGCATTACCAGGCTATAATTCGTAGCACACCTTTCGGCCACCTAACCTGGACGAAACACTAAAGGTGGAGGCGTGTCCATATTCATTAAGGATATCCACACCTCCAGGCTAGTTGCTAGCATAATGCATCCAAGATTATCCAAGTGCAACTAACTCTGGGCAGGACTGCAGTCTGAATTATAACTTCCACAGATGCCCCACCATGCCTCAGGATTCCCACTCCTCATTTCTTGATACACTGGAAAATATTAAGGTACAACCCAACACCCTAATAATGGGCAATTTCAACTACCCCACCATTAACTGGGAAAACTACTTATGTACCAACTCTTTTGCCCAGCATTTTCTGGAATTCATAAGTTCCAACACCTTGGATCAACTTATCCACACCCCCACCAGGGGCAGCAATATCCTAGACCTGGTCTTTACCTGCATGAGTGACTGGTGTTCCCACACCAGAGGTCAATTCCTCATTGGTCAGATCCGACCACAAGCTAATCACCCTAGACATCCACATCCAGCCCCCACCCCCATTAGGGAAACCACCATAAAAAATTTCTCCAAAGCCAACTTCATGCTTCTTAAGACAGAAGTGGAAACTTCGCAGCACCCATGCAGATGGACAGTAGAGGTATGACTGCTGAATCCTACACAAATGCACTTTATAAGCACTTACATGAGTGCATGGATCGTGCTATCCCTAACAGAACCAAGATAATATCCTCCAAAAAACGGAAACAAATCTGGTGGTCCCCTGCCATAAACAAACTCTACAGCAGAAGAAACTGTTGCAAAAAAGAGTAAAATCCCATGATTAGAGGAACTCCCTAGTCACCCTCAGTAAGAAGCCGAGATCCCTCATAAAATCCTCCAAAGCTAGTTACGAAAACAAAATTGTCACTGATTCTAAAGACAACCACAAAGCATTCTATAGCTATGTCAAGAATTTCAATGGCAACACTCAGATCTGCTCTGAGTTACAACACAATGGTACTAAATATACAGAAACAACTGATATTGCCAACATCCTGGCAGATAGGTGTAGTGCTAACTTTACCCCACTCCCACCCCCTAAAGGGCCCATCTCTATAAGTTCCTGTTATCACGACTGCACAGGTAAAAAACACACTCTCCAAAGCCAAGTACACAGCATCCATGGGACCTGACAACATCCCAGGCTGCATTCTGCACGAACTACAGAATGAACTGGCACCCCACCTAAGCACTATGTTCAATCATAGCCTCACCTTAGGCTTTGTACCCACTGAATAGCACACAGCGACGGTTATCCCACTCCACAAAGGGGGAGCCAGCATGACCTCAGGAACTACCGTCCCATTAGCCTAATGAGCCTGGTCTGCAAGGCCATGGAAGTATCATCATGGAACTTATAAACAAAGACATTGGTAATCTCCAAACTCTGGACCCCACCTAGATCGAGATTGTAAAAGGCAGATCATGTCTCCTAAACCTGATAGACTTCTTTGAAGCAGTCACCAAAGCATTAGACGAGGGTAAGGTTGTTCACACAGCCTATCTAGATCTCGCCAAGGCTTTTGACACCATCCCCCACTTTGGAATTATAGATAAACTCACTAAACAAGGTATAAATCCCTATGTCACAAGATGGGTTTCCAACTGGCTCACTGACAGAACCCACACTGTGAAAGTAGCAGACTCCAAACCCGACTTCAGACCAGTGACAAATGGAGTACCACAGGGTTCAGTCCTGGGTCCTCTCCTGTGTGATATCTACTTTTCTGAAATACAGGCTAACACAGAATGTCTTTGGCTAACCAAGTTCGCAGATGACTGCAAACTAGGAGCAATAATCGAAACTCCTAATGATGTAGACATCCTACAAAAGGGCCTCACTGAGACAAATGCCTGGTGTCAAAGCCATGGCCTCAAGCTCAATGCCAAAAATTGCATTGTCATCCCCTTTGGTAAAAACTCTGTACCCATGAGCTACCACAAAGGTGGCAGTCTACTTAACACCAAAAGTTTGATAAGAGACATTGGGACACAGGTGAACAGCAGTCTCTCCTTTGATAACCACATTGCCACAGTAGTCAGGAAATCATTCTACATGGCACACCTCATCACAAAATGTTTCTCATCCAGGAAAAAAGAGGTCATTGTTTCCCTCTACTCGTCACTCATTAGACCCATTATAGAGTACAGCGCCCCTTTTGGTATGCACCTCAGAAGACATTTACAACAACTGGAAAGGCCACAGAAATACTTCACAATGAGGATTACCGGCCTCAAACAGATGCCCTATGCAGACCGTCTCAAAAAACTCCAGCTTTACTCTGTTGCATATCGCCTACTCAGAGGCGATCTCTGCCTAACATACAAAGTTATGTCAAACCCAGAGCTGTTGGACATGCTCCACTTAAAGAAATCCCATTCCTTCCAAGCTACATGCTCTAGGGACCTAACCCTTGTCACCACAGTAAACAGAACATGCTGGAGGGATAGGTTCCTGTCCCACAGACTTCCCATACTCTGGAACAAGCTACCTATCTGTATCAAACAAAGCTCCTCATTAGCACTCGTCAAGAAAAATCTTAATGATTGGATGGGAGATAGGAAATTCATCCCGGGGATCACTTCTGTGGCTCTGCTCGACAGGGGCACAGGAAAATAATTTTCTTGGGTGGTGAAAGCCAGGGTACCTTTTTGGCTAGGCTTATATAGGCCATAGGGCCAGTAGCCTAGTACCTACCTATGCACCTATGAAAATTGTTTAATTTGTGGGTGTTGGAGTGTATAAACAGTTGGGTATGAAGATATGAATGACATGATGACTCAGGTGTATTTTAAGGGCAGAGGCTTCACAACACGATTTTTGCAGTGATCACTAGTATGAGATAATTTAGCTTCCAAAGTCCCCTCCAGTTAATTTTCATTAGCATAATGGCCAAGAAGCTAATTATTCATTGACCATATGCGTTTAGCAAAATTAGAGTTGGTAAGGAGGGGAAATCAGACAAAGCTCTTTCTGCTTCTACAAAAAACATTAAACCTATTTTATTAAAATGCTGAATATTTAGGACATAATGCATGTAATGTCAAATACAGTTGCCTAGTAATGTACCTTGGACACAAAACAAGAAAGGCAAGTGATTTCTGCATTCTGCATCACACTTGAAAAAGCTTTATAATCAGAGGTTTAGTAAAAAACAGAGCACTGGCATACCTCTCAACTGTCCAGATTTTTACAGAATGTTCAGATTTTTCCCTCAAATTTTGGTCACTTCCTCATAAAATTTCTGTTTTTTAGCAAATCACTGGGAAGATCTGAAAATTGAAGTCTCTAAATAATGATATACATTTGAGTTTTACACTTCAAATTCTTAAGAAAATGTTATGTTATAACAAATCTCAAAGATTTTAAGGAATTTTATATTAAAGAGACACAAGCATTCTTAGATATGAATCTTACGAAAGATGTATCGGAAATATATATATATGGGATGCACTGAAAGCATACCTATATCGAAGAGCGGTGGGATGGTATAAAAATAAATAAAAACAGTGGAATAGGGAATTGATGGAATTACAGTCAAAAGTAGATAATTTAAAGCTTGATATTCAAAATGGAAACACCAACTTAATAAAAGAACTGGAAGATACTAATAAAAAATACTCAGAGATGCTACACCACAAAACAATGATCAACTTAGAAAAAATTAAACTATGTTACTATTCAATGAACCCTAAAAACCAACGAAGAATAGCAAATAGGACTAAAAAGATGATTAAAACAAATCAAATCAAGGAAATACATAATATAGAAACCAAAAAGAAAGTGTCTGATTTAGAAGGAATACTAGAAGCTTTTAGGCTATTCTTTCATAAACTTAATACTCAAAATGAGAAAATAGAAACACATTCAGTATTGAAAGCTTTTCTTAAAAACAATGTTAAAGTTAGGTTATTAGAGGAGCAGGTACAACTAATAGATAAGCAAATAACAATGACAGAACTTAAAGCTGAAGTAAATAAGCTAAAATTAAACAAAGCTCCAGGTATAGATAATATCACCCCAGAAATGTTTAAATTACTATCTAATGAGGCTTTGCTGTTGTTATTAAATGTCTTTACATCAGTTAAAAATGGTAAAGACATCCCTCCTTCTTGGAAGTATACATTAATATCACCAATTCTGAAACAAAGTAAAGATCCCAGTGAATGTTCATTATACAGACCCATTTCACTTCTTAATATAGATTGTAACATTTTATGGCAATACATGCTGCTTGAATAAAACAATTACTACCATTTTTTATAGAGGAGGATCAAACAGGTTTTATAAAAGATAGGAACACTTATGACAACATCAAAAGAATTCTTTCCTTAATCGATTATATAAATGTCACAAAAAACAAAATGAATGTTATTAGTTTAGACATAAATAGCGTATTTGATTCAGTGAACTGGGATTATTTATGGTTAGTTTTAGAAGAATATGGCTTCTCAAACAACTTCACCTTGTTAATAAAATCATTATATGAAAAATCATTGGCTTATATAGAACTGGGATCTTGTCTGTCTAAATCTGTTAAAATAACAAAGGGCACAAAATAAGGCTGCCCTCTTTCTCCATTATTGTTTGCGCTAGTCATTGAACCCTTAGCAAATAATATACGTATGGAGAAAAATATTGAAGGAATACAATTAGACAACAGCCTAGAGCTTAAAATTCAACTTTTTGCTGATGATATTTTAATTATCTTAAAGAATAATAATAGCTCTGTAAAAGCATTATGGGACTCAATTCAAAACTTTCAAAACTTTTCGAGTCTTAAATTTAATGAGAGCAAAACAAATGTATTGCTTATAAATACTAATAAAAAAGATCTAAATAAAAAATACCATAAATATATCCCCACCGATAATACAATTAAATACTTGGGAATTATAATAACTAACAACCTAGATACTACAATTGAAACAAATTGTAAAGAGACTTTAACTAATATTAAAAATCTAATACAAAGATGGAATAAGTTCTTCTTTTCAATGGGAGAAAGGCTCTATATAATTAAAATGATCATATTTCCAAAAATTCTTTATGTTATACAAGCTTGTTCTTTGCCACCAGCTAAATCACACCTAAAACAATTAAATGATTTAATGGTAAGATTCCTATGGTATCGTAAAAAAACAAGGATAGCTATGAAATATCATCTAGATGATTGGGATATTGGTGGCATAAGTTTACCAGACATAGAAGTATATTTACATTCATCTGTTATTAAAACAATATCATTATGGCTAAATACAAAATATACAATGGAAGCTAGTTCATGAGAGAATCTGGTTAAAATCAGGATTTGTTGTAGCAAATAAGTATACCGATTTCATACCAAACAATTTTCTATGCCTGATGAAGGAATATATGATGATACATAAGTATAAAAATATAAGTTCCAAATATATTACTTATACATTAAAAATGTTCCAAAATCTTATTAATAGCAATCCTGATATTAAAGCATGGTCATTTTTATTATATCCAGTAGCGTACACACAAGGTAATATAATAACATTTGATATAGAAATAGTCAACATGCTTAAAGAAAAGGGATTAATATATTGGCATAATTTGGTAAACTCTGGAAAACTTCTGACAATAGACCAAATTAAACGGAAATTAAATATGGAAAATAGTTCATGGCTACATGTACAAGAATTAAGACAGTATATATTAAGCAAACAAGAAACAATGCAACCATCAATAAGACAGAATGTTTCTAATCTTATAGAACATATAATATTACTAATGAATCAACCCATTACTGGAAAGGGATACTTATCATCTATTTATAAAACAAACAAAAAAAATAAAAACTTATAATAATGACAAAATATGGAATTATTATAGATCAATTAATGGACATGTGCCAAATGACAGAGACAAAAAATGTATTCTTCTCTCTCAAAAGCAGACATCACTTTCATTACATCGGAGACTCTTTACATGGCAATTCATACACAGATCTTACGTAACCCCTCATAAAATGGAACTTATGTTTAAGAAAAATATTGGCTGCTGGAGATGTGATTTATCAATAAAAGCAGACTGGCAACATATGTTCTACGAATGCCATTTGATTAAACCATATTGGGATAAAATAAATTATTTTCTGCAAATGGTATTCAGTGACAAATTCCAGATTTCCAAATCTATTATTTTGTTTAATGCACCTGTACCTGACTGTACCAAGAACAAAATATGTAATCTTGTGGACTCTCCTAGCCTTTGCAAGGAAGAACATTACATCAAACTGGAAATCCAAAGCTTCTCCAACTTTTAAGCAATTCATGAATATGGTGTCAGCAGTATCGCAATTGGAAATGAACACTACTAAAGGAAGAACTGAAAGAACTACATCATTATATATAGCATGACAAAAAGTAACTGAAATACTGGAGAGTAATGACTGTAGCAGATTATAATCAGGAACCAATTGTATAGAATGTCAATTATATGCTAACAATAGACACCCTTGTAAATACTTTATTTTGGTTTTAATGTTTGATATCTGTTTAGAAGTTTTAGCCTACCTTTTTAAAAAAATTGTAAATACTTCCCTGTCATAAATAACCTGCATTCATGTTTTCTTATTTTTGGAAATGAATAAAAATATTTACAAAAAAAAAGGAAAATGGTATGTTAATACAAACCCTATTAGTCTAGCAGCTTTCTAAGTTTATAAGAGCAATATTTAAAATCTGTCCCTATTTTGGGCCTTTGCTCCTCCATTTTGTCAGGCTTTGTCCAGATTTCTTGCACTAAGAGGTTGAGAGGTTTGAAGCCGTGTCTTTAGGCTGATGGGAGATGTGCAGTTATAATACACAATGCTGTTGTTGTTGTTTGTCTTTCGGCTTTTCCCGGTTAGGGGTCACCACAGTGGAACTCCGGTCCGCTAATGATTAGCAGTTAGATTTTCACGAACGCCGAGGTGCCAGCTCGACATCCAGCGAAGGCACGCCCATTTACGCATGTCTTTTGAACACCCACCCAACCGCGGGGAGGACATGCAGACTCCACACAGAAGGCACTCCCCGCACTTCAGCCGAGAATCACACGGGAGAACCTCTTGCTGTGTGGCAACAACGCTACCGCTGCACCACCGCAGAGTATAATACACAATGCTGTAGTCCTGTGAAAAGCATTCTGATTACATGCTGTGAAGTGAAAGAAATGTGTTTTAGAAGTGGATACATATCTTGCCAGTATGCTCACAGTTACTGTTCTGAAATGAAATAAACATTTCACAAATAACGTACATGCTCCAGTGGCATTCTGGAGATATACTCCTGAGTGAAGGAAAGCTGTTTGACAGTAAGATTTATTTTCAGTAGAATTGTGATCACACACACTGAAGTGAAAGGAACCTTTTTAAGGTAATGCAAGTGCAGCTTTTCACATTTCAGGATTCCTGTCACACATACTGTAGTAAAACAAGCCCGTATACTGCCTTTTATGATGATTATCCTAGCAGGCGCCTATATCAGTCTATGTTGATGTATTTGAGGATAAAAATCTTTGATAATGGCTAATCAAAATTTTTTATATCAACCTAAAAAGAATTAAAAGATGAGTAGTAGAGAGACATAATTTCAGTAGTGTTAAACATTACCAGAATTTAATTTGTCAATGTACATCACATCCAGTCCATAGACCAAGATTAATTTGCTGTCCATAAAGTTATAGAGAAACTACTAGGCAGGCAGATGCTTTGTTTTGGCATGAAAATTTGACTAGCTCCAGCTTGAATGTGACAACTACAATCCATTGTAGTTACACTTTAGAAGCAGTCATTCATTAAACAATTTAAAACAATTTAAAATAATAATTAAAATAGTTTCAAAATAGTAACATGGAAATATGTGCCAGTGATAAGTATTTTCCTTTGGGTACAATTATCCACAGTACTTCTGGAGGGTGATGTGGTGATAATCAGAAGTATATTATTGTGCTATATTGCAAAGAAGATACAAGAAACTGGTTAATGTAGTGAATGAAAATACTCAGGCTGTTCTAGTATTCTAATCAGGCTAGTAAACGTTACTCTAGGTCATATGCAATAATTTGTACAATCGTGATAACATCTGAATGAAGAGGTGTATTTAAACCATATACATTAATTTAGGCAACTCTAAATGTTCAGATGATGATTTGATATTCTGAGTTTGATTAATGTGTGTCCAAGAATAGTGACACTGAATGAGTGAAAATTTGGGCTTACATATATTTAGTCTGAGATTGACATTTCATGGAAATTCCTTTTCTCTGAGGTATAGCGATTTCAGAGATAGAATATTCTTTTCTCTTGTCTTTTTTTTAGCTTATAGAGGGACTGAACTGGTTTCTAGTATAGTTTTATAGTTTCTAGTATAAGGTTAGTGGGAGTGAGGGGCTTGTCCCCCTGCAAAAAAAAACAAAAAAACAAACAACTTTAAAGAAACATCATTGTTTGGCATTCACTATTGCCCTGCATTTGTATACTTAATTTTTCATCATTTTGAGACTTGCAGTTATGATTCTGAGAATTACAGTTGGGAGCCCAACATATTTGTTTATTTTATAAATAAAGCAGCCTTGTGGAAATGTTGAATAATGTAGTCTGATTGGGTGTAAGCTATTTTCATTGAAGACCTAGGGATAAAAGCTTCAATTTGCATATTGCATTCATAGTAAAAGGTAAGTAAAACAGTTTTGGACATATTTATACTCAGAAATTCAAAAAATAAATATTGTAGACAGCATAAGCAGTATAAAGTATTTCTTAAAAACTGGAAGCACATTTTTCGGTGCAGACAGCATGTAAGATGTGTTTTATGAGACCTCCCTCTCTCCCAGTTTAAAAAGTATTCTGCTAAAAGTCATCCTTATTGTGATATGAGTATTCCTGCTGTCTTCATTTCTAAAGTCTTAACGTGGGAAGTCTTCATGCCTACACATACGAGAAACAAATCTATTCAACTGTTTTTGGATGGTACTGAGTTGTCACGAGGTTAAACCTGCACTCAGAACACGGGTGACTTTTCACTGCAATCTGATGCATATTTAGAAAGAATCCTATGCAAGCTACGGAGGGACTTTAGATTTAAACAAATTAGAGCTGAAATGCACAAAATTAATTCCACCTTGTCTGATTATATATCTCATTGACATAAAAGGATAGAAGATATGCAAATAGCTTGAAGATATGGAAAACGTTTGTCTGCATGTTGTGATAAGTTAAGTTATTGGAGTTTAGAGGGTGGATTTAAGGACATTTCATACAGGTGTCTTCGTCAAAAGTGAAGATTGAACTTTGGAAGCAAAATGTAAAAATGTGGTAGTAGTAGTAGTAAAACAAAACTCAGTTTTACTTGCATCCTTGAGTGGAAGAAGGCAGTAAATGCTCATATGGTTTACTGAAAAGTTAGCGGAATGGCAAAGACATTTGTTTATAAACGCTGCTCATAGGTCATTTTTCCTTCAACATATAATGTGAAAAAAACTTAAACTCTTCTTTGTGCATTTTCAGTCTTACTCCCTAAAAGAGTAGGTTCTTTCACAAAAATGTAGCTGCCAAGGAAAAGTGGTGAAAATTAGGGACTTCAGAGTTCTTTGTGACTGTGATTATTCATCAGAACTAGAAAAATAACTGCCTTTTAAGCAAGCATTAAACTGTACATGCAGTGAAACATGTAATTATGGTTTAAATATCTTCCAAAAGAAAGGCAAACCTCAGTGTGATCAATGACATTTTGTGCACCTGAGGATGCAGTGATAAAACTCAAACATGTATTGTACAATTCTTCTGAAGACGCAGTGCATATGGGAAATGTATCTGAGGAAAGAGCAGCTACAAAAAATAATATGCAACAGAATAAATAATTGGGTTATTTTCATTCTTTTCCTAAGAAAACAATGAAGGAGCAACAGAAAGCTAGATTTGTTGTGCGTAAAAAGAAGTTGAATGGTGACTAAACAGTTAAGGATTAGCGCATAACCATTCCTTTCTTTTAGTTCTGTTCCTCCTCCTATCTCTTTTGTGTAATAATGCTACAATTTTGAATTGGAAACAGATTGTGCTTAAAATACTGGACTTTAGATGATTATTTTATATGAACTTGGAATTTTGCAGATGTTGTATTGGGTTTTATTTACTATAAACTGTTTGATCTTCACAGAAATGATTCATGCAGGTGTATATTTATTTATATGATTTTAGACTTTGATTTGAACAGTAAGCTGAACTTGCTATGAATCAAATGACATTGAACAGCTGATTGAACTGATAAGAGTTGTCATGCAAATATTTTTGCTGGGATTCATTAGCGCTTACAATAAGTGTACACTGTTCTGAGTGAACAGAAACATAAGCAAAACTCGCACCTTCTTCCTCCTAATTGTAGTTTTTCTACTGATTTTTTTGCAGCCTTGAATACCAATGGAATTTATAAAGGTTACCACAAAGTGTAGACTACATGTACACTCAGTGTAATCTTTCTGAGTGACTAGAAAGCACAAAAATATGGTAGAGATGTCCTTGAATACAGGTAGTGTACACGTAGTGTAGGTATGAATCTAGCCCTTTGTCTTTTGGTTATTGTCCCCTGTCCATCTCATTTATGTCATAGTTTTGTGTCACATGAACTTAGACTTTTTTAATAAACAAGTTCAGTTCATTATTTGTAAATGTTTAATCTGGAGGGCAGTGGTTAATGCATGCACTTGAGTTTGTTAAATTTTAGTCTAATTAGCAAATTTATTACAACAGACAGAATGGTGCCAGAATTAACCAAGAAACTTGAGAATAAAGGTCTGGAGTTAGCAGAGTTTCTGGAAGGTCAGACAGGAAGTCAGCATGGCTGTGGAAGATTTCCAAGCATGTTATGGACAAAGTAGTATTATTTCTCTGCCTGTCTTGGTATATTGTGTGATGAGGAGTTAAGTCATTGCAGGGACTGAACTAGCTAAGGTGCTGGAGTTTGGTGCAGTAAGTTCAGAAAAAAGGCATTTGTATTTATTTGTTTATTCTCTGTTGACTAGGTTGGTCCAACTAGGCTAGTGGCCCCTCATCAGAGGAGACCCCAGCTAATATTTGTACTATTAGGGAAATTTAGCAAGGGCATTGGTAACTACCCCCTACTCTTTTTGGTAGGTGCTATAGGATATTTTCCATCCACCTAAGCTACCACCAACTCAGGCAGGTGGGATTATGGTTTAAAGTGTCTTCCCAAGTGTAGTACACACCCACTGCCCCTCCTCACCATGTTGCAATGCATTAAGGATGAAGAATGCAAAACTTGAAATTAAATAATGTTTACTTTGTAGTTTGGGCTGTTTCTAACTTTGTCTAAGTGTGCAACAGTCATTAGTACTATTGTATACTGCCAAGAGAAAGCACTGGCAATTACAGGTGGTATGATACACGTCAAACACAAAACCACAAGGGAAAAATGAATAGCATGTTGTAGAGTGCTGTGGAAAGATGCCAAGGGAGATCAACAAATTTCGAATGGTGTGGGGAAGACATCTTGGTATGTCAATAACTCTTGAAGGATGGGGGAAGTAATGTTAGTCCGTATGTATGCTACCAAATCCGGAAAGTTATTTTGTTATTTTTTTTTACAGTGTCTGTTAAAGTACTTTTATACTTTAGTCATTCTTTCCAGAATATTTCCCAAAAAAGTCCAAGTTGGTGGAAATGTAATACTGGCATGCTTGGTCATTCCCATCATGTATAGATTTGAAGAAGCCTTTACCAATGTCTGTTTTTTATTTTTGCCTTTATGCCCATTGTGAAGACAAGTGGCAACACTGTGGGATAAAGGTTAGTCTCTCTCCATATGACGGGATAAGGGTAGTCTGCTTCCATAGTACTTAGAGTTTTCTTTTACTATGTATGGGTTTACCCTTATTATGAAGAAGGAATGCCCAGTGTTAGATCCACTGGTCAGGTAAGATTAATACTATATCTTTATCTTCATTTTTGATTAGTCTGCTGAATTTAAAAATATAAGCAGATCTGAAAAACTAACTTGTTAGATCTTATAATGTCAGCTACCAAGAAATCAGTTACTAGAAAATGGAAACAATTGGTCTGTCATTCATATACATAAGTAAAGTCTGAAATATATGATCTACAATTGCCTACACAGAATTTGAGTCTCACTGAGAAGACTGTAGGCAAATGGACTCCTTGGATTTGGAATATTACTTGCTTCAGCTGTTTGACCTTTAATATAAAATATGAGTTTATGGAAAGTGTTTGAGTTTGGGGACTGTTCTTCTTTTCTGGCATTTTAACATAAAGTAAATGCTGAACAAATGGAATTTTTGCTCAGACATGCCCTAGATTTATTTATATGACTGTGTGAATTATCTTATGCTTGTAACTGTAAGTGTTGTTCCATGTGAATAAAGTGGTTGATGATAATATTGGAAACAAGTTCATCAGCATTATAAGTAGTTGAATGAATAAAGTTTGAGCACATAGATGTATGCACATTACTTAATTTACTACTGTATGCATATATGCAAGTACCTGGGACATAAACCAGTGCAGATGTATGTATGTGTAGGAATAATCCATATTCAATAATTACACATGCTTTCTGATATGGCATAAGAAGGGCTTTAACTTTATGTATCCAGTTACAATGTTTAAAGGTTATTGAGCCAGTATACATACAACCACTACAGAGAAATACAATAAAATTCATCAGAGAGTAGAGCCAGCATATATCAGCTGGACCAGTTCACTCACTCTGAAACAAAAATAAGAAAAGAAAAATGTATCAAAACATAAATTAATTATGAATAAAGGCCTGTGAACAGAGAAGTCCACTTTGCAATGAATTCTTTTCTTGATTTAGGAGGGGAGAAATAAGGCAAACTAGAGCAATTCTATCCTTAGCATAGCAGGGGATGGCGTGAGGGAACAGACTGTAGCACTGTAATTTTTAATATGTATGTATATGTATGTGTGTGTGTCTCTCTCTCTCTCTATATATAGTACGTGTGTGTATGTAAATTCCATCCCCCTTACATGCTGACAATCAAGGCACCCCTACTTGTGGAGGGACCATCGTCCAGGCAGCCATAGGAGTTGCTTGCGCCCGCAATGGTATCCAGACAATGAGATTAAGTTTCTAGCCCCACATTTAAGTGGGGAATGTGTGATCCCTGTCACTGCAAGGACCCTATGCTTTGTCATGCAGGTGAATAAATCTGTGCTTCTGCTGAGGAAGGTTATTTCATTCACAGCTTAGTGAACATCTCTTCTCTTTTCACCTTGTTTTTGTCCAGTGACCCATGGGGTTTAATGCACACAAAAAATGTATTTTCCACTTCTATTTTTTACCCTGAAAATCTGAACTATGTAAGATCTATGACAGATACAAATTATATGATACAAACTATACACTAAAATTCAAAAGGAGCTGTTTTGAATATATGAAGCAAAAATGCATGCATTTAATTTTAATGGAGTTGTAGGGGCCATTTCAGAAAAAAATGGTGGTTGGGGGCCACTAGACATCAGGGATATTGAGAGAGTGATACACACAAAAGTCCGGGTCCACAAAAAATATGATACACACAAAAGTCCGAGAGAGTGACTTAAAGGAACTTAAAAGAGAGAACGAGAGAGAGAGCGCATGTTGGTTGGGGAGAACACTAGATAACAGGAGTGCCCACAGAGGTTATTTATTATTCCACTGTGCCATCACTAGACATCCAGAGGTAATGTGAAAATTTACTTAAAATTGAAAAGGATCAAGTGCAAAAGGGGTAGAAAGGTTTCAAATACTTCGTATTTGACATAGCAAACAGCAGCATTAATCACTACCCTAACTCAAAAGTTAGTATATTAAGTATTTTACTTCCACTTAATAAGACCATCTCTAGCATTATTCCAGAACTGAAAAAGTTTGTGAGTTACATTGGTAGGAACTGCAGATGCATAAGCATGCCTCTCAGAATCCTACCACAAGAAATCTGGACAAAGCCAAAAAGTAATGGAAGGACAAAGACCCACAATCAGGGGTGGATTTTAATTGTGCTGTTATAAACTTATTTCCTAGAGAACTGGCTTTTGCATTAGTATGTATTTACTGAAAGAACTGAAATCTGAAAATTAAATGCCTTTCATTTATAAACTGTCCTCGACATCTTGTCAGAAAAACACAAATTTTATGAGGAACAGAACAAAAATATGAGGTTAAAATCCAGACACTGAGAAAATCTAGGTACTTCACAGGAATATCATGAAAAAACAGGGACATTTGTGAGTGATGAGGGGCAGGCTTCAGGAGAAAGTTAGGAGGAACAACATTAGGGAGGGTATCTAATGTGTGACTCAAGAGTTGTTTAAAAAGTTACTAGAGCAGCAGGTCTAGCATTGCAATGTAGTTTCTGTATAAGTGTGATACTTTAATGTCTGGCAGCATTATTGACTGTCATTTGTGATTTACAAGGGTAGGAAAAACATACAAGAAGACATCAGAGTTATTCTGACAATTGATGGAAAGGTGTGGCGTATGATATGTAAAGTAAAATATTTTTCCTAAAGTAATAATGTAAAAGAAAATGTTTGCTTTTAATACAAGGTTTGAAATAATGTAAAAGAAAATGTTTGCTTTTAATGCAAGGTTTGAAATACTATAAAAGGAAATGTTCTTTTTCTACTTGCAGAAATGTAACATGCAAGGCTTAAACTGCAAAGTTAAAAATAAATATGGAAGGTGCATATGCCTAGCACAGCAGCTATGTGACACTTTAATACCTGTTAGAGCAAAATATAAAAACATGCTTAGTTTGACCTTTCAATAAATCCATGTGGTTTAGAGCCAGTTCAAGGAAAAAAGTATAAAAACAGGTTTACTTTAGCTTATCAGTGAGTATATGTGTTTGTGGGCTTAAACGTTTATGGTAAATGGCATTCTGTTATGATAAACTGGAGCATACAAAGAAGGAAGTTGTTAAGACATTTGACATTTCAAAAGGAAATAACAAGGACCTGGTGTTGAGTCTCCAGGTGCAGAGATGATGAAAATAAAATACAGACATATCAACCCAAGTGAAGATAACATGGAAGAGAAACCAGACATACAAACCACAAAGACATTAAAAAACAACATCTGCTGCTATCCAAAAATGTCTATAAACTGGACATTGCTTGCTTTGCTTTAGAGCCATTTTGAGCAAGTGTGCATTGATCCTAGGCACAACATGAGGAGCAAAGACCTTTTCGAGCTATGTTGTAATAGAATTGAAATAACTCAGACAGTAAAACTGCTTGGCAATATTTGTTTGTATAATAAAATATTCAATGGACACAGTAGCATGGTGTGAGTCTAGTCTCTTGCCACCTAAGTAATTTAACAGCGTACGTCAGTGTGTGTTTTTTTGAAAGTGTCCCTGTGTGTGTGTGGGTAAGAGAATGAGTAGAGGTTGTTTTACCAACATGCTTCCAGTGTTAACTGTAGCGGGAAAGTGTTGATTAAAGCTAGCATTAGTTAAGGGTGATTCAGAGACGTGCAAATTAGCTGAAAATATGTTGTTTCTTCATTGATGCTACCATGTCTCTGAATTACCAATCTATGCATTGCGTAAACACCCCTTCTCTGTGCATTGCTTCTTTTTTCATATTAACATTTTTTATTTATATACATTTTATATATATATATATATATATATATATATATATATATATATATATGTGTGTACATATATACTTTCTTTAACAATTGTCATTCACTCCAACATTACACAAATTGCTCAGTTTCTGCTTTTCTTTAAACCTCATTCTTTCTCCTGAACATTATTCTGCATGTACTGTTCCTACAAATTAAATTTATTTCTATGTAATCTGCATTTTGTTTTCTAGAGATTCCACCTCCAATTCTTTCATCTCTTTCACAATAGTCTATACTTCAATTAGTTTGTTTAGATTGTGATTTACATTTTAAAGTAATTGCGTTTATGGCAACCAGTAGCATTAAACCTAGTAAAGTCTTACGCTTAGGCAGTTCAGATCCTGTGTCCTAGCTCAAAGGAATCATTTCCTTAGTTACAGCTATTTGCTTTCGCAGTATTTCAGACAGAATACTCTGTAGGGAATTTTTTAAATCTGCTATTTACGCTTGCAAAAAAAAAACAAAAAAAAAACACATGTTCCAGTTACCTTTTCCCATCAAACCTCCAGTTATTGCTGTCTACCTGGGAAAAATTACTCTGAAGTCTAACTGAGCTATAAAGATACCTATGCAAACATGGTAAACCTTCTGAAATTTGTTGCATACTTGGAAGCCATACACATACTCCCAATGCTTCTGTATAAATTGCATTTTCAGTCTCTCTTCCTAGCCTTTTGTGATTGATTCTTATAGTGACAATGCAATATTTTATATGTCCTAATTATTAATTTTTTAACAGCAGTTTCTTTTGTATACTCTGCTAAGAATTCTACCATAGGTGGCCTTTCACCTGACACTCCACTGCCCTTTTCTCTTTGTCTTTACTCTGATATCAATCCATGGTTGGGAAAGACGATCTTTAACCTGCAATCCAAACTTCTGCCTGGCATTATCCCCACTGTATTACCTTTCCCTCTCTAGTTATTTGCTCCCAGTACCTTGGTTTCTTTGCCAATTTCTCCAATAAATTCCAGCCCCCTCTTGCCTATATTCTGTATCCCAACTTGTAGTCATCTCTTTTGGTAAAATCTATTTTGTCTAGACCCATATTGCCCCAGTTCTTACAATATGTTCTTTTTTTATGAATATAATAATCTGTATGGTGGTGGTAGTTCTTTTTAAGGATCTGCATCCAAAATCATACTCTGCCATTATTTTTTGATCCCACGTTACATTGTCGTCCATTTCCACTTTGATTTATAACTTTTTGCTTGTGTTATGTATAAAAGAGCCTTAGCTGTTTGGCTCTAAAATATCCATTCAAATCAGATAACATTAAACCACCTTGTTCTATAGGGAAGATCAGCTTATCCCTCTTGACCCTTGCCCTCTTTCCCCTTCCAGATAAATTCCTTTAATTATCTTCCAAAGCTTCTCTTCTGGTTGATAAAAATATGCCTAACCTATATAAAACTAAAGGGACTAAAAATATTTTCACTGCTTGCATCTCTTTTTCAGCTAGATGCCATTGGTTTTTTAACTCTGACAACTGCCCTTGTCATTTTAGGCAGTACTTTGCAAGCATGAAAGTATTGCTATTCAGCATGCCCTGAATGGTAGGAAAGTGCTGACTGAGAATTATATTCTTGATGGTTACAGACTGATAGCTGAGGTTTTCCACAGCATTTTAATTTCTATGTTGCCTTCTTCATTGCGGTCAGATTTTTTTGCTTATAAAAGCTGTGTTATGTTCCTAGCACCACACATGCCCATGCGTATATGTTTACATTAATTAACCACAAAAGAGTAAAATACTTTGAGTGAGAAATGGGAATGAATGTGAGAATATAACGCAATGGTAAGTAGCAACTTCCATGTGCAGTCTTTGAAAACATGTGAGGCTTTAGGCATTATCATTGTCATCATGATTCAATAAAAATACGTTTGCCTCATTCCTGAGACAGTAGTGCACACAACCCACTTAAAGAGTTAAAATAATGTTCTACAGTGTAGTAGTTACTAGCACCTAAAGCATTGCTTTGAATACATTTCTTGCCACTTTAAATACATATGCTACTACTCTTAAGTGTTAGTAACTGTTGGGTATGTGCCCACATACCTTCTGCCTATGATGGAGATATCACATTGTTTCCATTACCTGTAAATGAAATTGATATGGGGACAGCATTTTCATCAGTGGTACTAGGTAAAATGCTTCATGGCATAATGTCACATCATTTAATAAAACTGCTGCAGTTAGAATTTCAGTGACTGTCGAGGAATATACTTGCTATGTGAAAAACGGAACTGTGGAGGTTGGACAGAACAAATGTAACATTACTTGAAGAATGTATAGTAAAAGGCATGGACATGCTGAAAGACTTTTATTTTATTTTATTTGTGGCAGTCTATATTATCCCTAGTTGCCTGCAAACTGGTTGGGGTGTTGTTATATTGAAAGAGATCTTCTAGCTATTCTGTATGTAGATGCCCTGCCCAGTGGTAAAATTCATAATATGCAAAATACTAAGACTGTAAAAAATCTGATTAAAAAGGTTGATGCTTCTTAAATTTATCATCATGATTTAGAACAAGCAGCTTTTAAAGGACTTTTGTCATATCGACCTTGGTGTTATTTCTGGGGCTGGTATATTTTCTGCTTATGGGACTGCAAAATCAGTTTTTGAGCTAAGAAAGCTCTCTAAGCTATTAGAAGTGTTAAGCAACACTGTTAATTTGATTACTCTAGAGCTGAGTGCCATGCGTGCAGTAGTACTCCAAAGTGAAATGGCACTTGATTTCATACTTGCATCAAAGGGAGGTACATGTGTGCTTGTGCACAAAAAAATGCTGTTCATTTATTCCCGATAATGAGCACGCAATACGTAGTCATTTGAAAATCATCCAAAAAGTGGCTGAACTGTCAGATACCAAAGAATTGGATAGTTCACTAACCAATTTGTTTTCAGGATGGGGGGGCTGTTTTTAATATTTATTATGCTTATTGCTGTTATTGTTATGATTGTGCTTTTGCTTTTATGTTTATGCAAAGCTTTAATAACCAAACTCATTTTTACAAAATTTGCATGTTAGTAATGTAAAAAAAAAGCATCGTTTACATATTGTGTCAAAAAAAGTAAAATAGCAAGTAAAAATGCAGAATTAGTTTTTAAAGGGTTTGAAAAGAATGTATAACACTGGGTCTACTTCTGCAGACAGGAATTACACTCTACTGAAACTGAAATCAGCGAGATGAATCTGACAAAACTGCAGTTTAACAAAACTACAAACTACTGAGCAATGACACACTGAACATCGGATATTAAACATCTCTACAGATACTCTACACATTTTAAAATTTAACAGAATACTCATACAACGATACAAACACAAAAATCCCAACCACGGAAAACTGTATTACGTTAATAAAGAGTTTTTCGTTCCTTCTCAGATTTGCTTGTTTAAGCAGCTACCAGTTTTCCGTGGTTGGGATTTTTGTGTTTACATTTTAAAATTTAAAGTGAAAAAACTTACCATTATTGACGTTTTTCCAGGGGGCAAGCCCTCTGCATCCCCCATGTGGGGGGCTGTCCCCCCACACACCCTGCATATTTTATATACCAACTCCGAGATCGTACTACAGCGAGGAAAAGGTAAGGTCCAGAAACTTGTTCAAAGTGCTTTGTTCAGTGTTTCATCATTCTGTAATTTGTAGTCTCATTAGACTGCAGATTCAGCAGATTTGTCTCACTGATCTCAGTTTTGGTAGAGTGTAATTTCAGTCTGCAGGAGTAGACCCATGACAAAATATTTAAAGTGTAAAAAATGTTTTATGATATGAGTGTGCTGCATCAAATAAGGGATTGTAAAGAGTTAAAATGAAATTGCACATGTCCTATGTAAGTGTGTGTTTGTCCTAGAAGGTTAGTGTATGTGTTTGCAAAAGCATAAGTGGAAACATGGAAAAGTACAGAATGTTAAGTTTCATTTCCTGAGCCTGAGGCAGCATTCTTTCTAAATCACTTGGTAAAATAAAACTTATTCCTTACTAAACTAAAAATTTAGCTAAGAAGTTGCAGATATATTTTTATTAAACTTGATGTATTTTTATTAGATATTTAGTAATGGTCTGAAAAACTGTATTATGAACTGTATTAGTTAACATTTTTCTGCTAGATGCTAGCAGTAGTGTGATTGTTAAAGTTTATTACTTTGTTAAAGTTTTCCTATAAAAAAAAAAAATCATAAATTCTTTTGTTTGAAGAGACATGACTTCCTGAGGATTGTCTCCCACACGTGTGTTATTTCTTTTGATAAATTATATCTTAATCTGCCAATGACTAAAGTTTATTTTATAATGACTAAACCTTAACACCCGTCTGTGGTGTATGTAGCTTCTGACAAGCCATCTCAATTGCTTCCTTCACCCAAGTTGCTGCTTTCTGACAAGGATAGCAGAACCACAGAAAGATTGGGCAAGAACGTTTACCCTTCTGCTACCCTAGCTTTCAGGGCTGTTAATTATCAAACCCATTTATCTAGGTATGTGGTGGCTGTTCTTTCTCAGGCCTGTCAGCTTATTTCTGATCATCCAGACAATGAGGGTAAGACTTCTGCTCTTTATTTGCCAGGGGCTTCCTGTCAAGTGGTTCATTATTCTATCAAATGTAGTTATGATGCAGCAGATGCCAGTTCTAGGGCTGCTGCTTTTGGTTCAGTGATGAGGAGGTATTCTTGGCTTAGGCTTCAACCTTTACCTGATGATATTAAAGCTAATTTGATGGATGCTCATCTGTTTAATGAGCATTTGTTTGGGGAAGCAGCTGCTGGTTTGTTTAAGTCCCTTCAGGATAAGGGGAAGGCCATACAAGAGCTTAAATTTGTGTTTGTTTCTCCTGTGCCTAAATTTCAGAGAAACTACCCTAATAAACCAGCCTTTGTTCGTAGCAATCTCCCCCTCCTAATAAAGGTACAAAGAGTGGCAAGCCGGCTCTTCCTGCTAAGGCCCCTCAGACTTCAGGGATTCGGAAACCTTCCTTTCCTGGTAAGCCAGGTACTATATTACTGTTTGTCTCTTCCCAGCCACATTCCTCTTTCTCTTTGATTTTCTCTTCCTGTTTAGCTTCAGATTACTCAGGATTCTTTGTTTCTGTCCATCATTCAGCAGGGATACTTCAGGGTGTGGAAATCCCATTCTCCTTTTTATGGGCATTCCTTAATCTCCTCAGGAACAACTTCCTTTTTTTTCCAGAGGTTCTTCGGGATCTTTTGACTCCGGGTACTGTTCAAGAGGTAACTGTGTCCCAAAGGGGGAAAGGGTTTTACTGAAGAATGTTTCTCATGGCCAGAAAAGAGGGTATTTGGAGACCAGTTCTAGACTTCTGTCAACTAAACACTTTTCCGAAGGTGCATTCCTTTCAGATGTTGCCCCTTCAGACTGTGTTTCCTGTCTTGCTCACTCAGACCTATGTGGTGTTGCTGAATCAAGGATGCTTATCTCCGTATTCCGATTCATCCTCTTTTCAGGAAGTTTTTGCATTTCTCTGTTGCTTCCTGGCATTTTCAGTTCTTTGCTTTGCCCTTTGGCTTTTCTACTGCCCCGAGTGTATTCACTAAATACCTTGCTCCTGTGATTGCTTTTTGGAGGCTTCAGGGGATCCGATTTTTTCCTTACCTAGATGACCTTCTGACTCAGGCATCCTCTCAGGAGATTCAGTTGCATAGTCACTGGTTTCTGAAGTCAGTGTGGCTTCATCATACACATCCTGTAGACTTTGTAGTTTCTCTTCTTCTTCTTTGTCTCTAAATCCAGGGTTCCCTTTTCTTCCCCCTTCTCATGAACTGTTGACAGGCACTTCAGACGTGGGATGGGGAGCAACATTTGGCTCCCTAAAGGTACAGGGGGTGTGGTCACCTTTTCTGCAGAAGGAGCGCATCATTGTTAGACAGATGAGAGAGCTTGTGCTGGCTCTTCAGGCTTTTCATCCTCATTCTCTCCATAGCCTCTGAAGGTATGCACAAACAATACTGCAGTGATGTGGTATATAAACAAACAGAGAGGAACAAGACCTTACCTTCTTTGCTGGTTGGCTCTTCTGGTATTGGATCTTGCTGTGAAGTATCAAGTGACTCTTCAAGCAGTTTATATCCCTTCATATAGAAAATTGTTGCAGACACTGTGAGCAGGTCCTTAATTCAATCCCATGAATGGATGCTTCACAGGGATGTGTTTCTGAATAGTGTATACCAGTGGGGTGCTATTCCAGTAGATCTGTTTGCCTCCCCTCTGAACAGACAACTTCCTCTGTGTTTGTGCCAGAGTCCCAGGTCCTCTGGTGTGGAAGGTGGATGCCCTGTCATTTTCTTGTAAGGGGATGTTTCTTTATGCAGTCCCTCCCTTTCCTCTCATTCCAAAAGTCCTGTTCAAGATTCAACAGGATGCTCCCAAAACCTTGTTGGTGACTCCCTTTTGACCATGACAGCACTGGTTCCCTCTACTTCTGAATCTAGCCAGGGGCAACCATCACAGGTTATCTCACAGGGTTGATCTACTCAGACAAGACAAGAGATCTCTCATCCATCACCACCTGTCCACGCTTCATCTGACACTGTGGGTGATAGGATTTTGATTACTCATAGAGAGCCTTTTTCTGAGGATGTGCTGTGGGTCCTGCAGGAGGCCAGGAAACCTACTACTAGAAAATCCTACTTATCCAAATGGAAGGGGTTTTCTATTTGGTGTCTCTCTCGTAACCTGAACCCACTTACTGTAGATGTTCCATTGTTCTTTTATTAGTGTGAGTTGCTCAATGCTGGTGTGGCCTATTCTTCTGTTAAGACCCACTTATCAGCTATTTCTGCTTGTCTGCCTTTATCTTCTAGATTTGAGGTTAAACAATTTCTCAAATGCATCCTTCATATCAGACCTCCCAGGAAGCCTGTTCCTCCTCACTGGGATCTTAATTTTGTTTTGGAGAAGTTGACTCAGGTTTGCTTTGAGACTGCTGCTGCAGCTTCCTTACAAAATTGTTCTTGGAAGGCAGCCCTTTTGTTAGCTGTTACTTCTGCCAGACGAGTGTCAGAGTTCCAAGCTCGTATGGCTTGTCCTCCTTTTTTGATGTTTCATAAGGACAGGGTGTCTTTGAGTACTAATCCTTCTTTTATGCCTCAAGTGGTTAATGAGTTGTCCCTTAATCAGTCTATTAATTTGCCAACTTTTTTCCCCACTCTCCACAATCTGACAGTGAGAGGGTGCTGCATACTTTGGATGTGCATAGATAACTCATTTTATTTGGACAGGTCTAAGGCTATTAGGCAATCTGGTCAGTTGCTTGTTTCTTTTCATCTAGGTGTTTAGGATTAGCTGTATCCAAGGAAACTATTTTTTCTTGGATTTCATAGGCTATTTCTTTTTGTTAAACGTTTCATGGTAAGAGCCTTCCTTCTTCTGTAAATGCTCATTCTACTAGAGCTTTGGCTTCTTTTGGCACTTTTTTCAAGTAATTAGCTCATAATTCTGTTTTTAAAGCAGCTACCTGGACTTCTGTGCGTACTTACCAATCATTTCAAGTTGGATGGTTTCTCGAGCTAGAGCTCGTTTTGCTAGGGCCATTCTTCATGGCTTCCTGGAGGGCTCTTCTGCTCCTTCGTCCTCAAAAGTTTTTTCTTGAGCTTTGGCACTCTCTCATTGGTTTAGAATACTGCAGCAGTGAATGTAAGGACATAGTACAGTTGTGTAGAATCTTACCATAACAGTAGATCTCCTTGCCTTCACTGCTGCAGTAGTCACTTCCTCCATCCCCCTAGTCCTTTACCTTCCTGGATGTACAAGTTACACTTAGGGATTCCTTGGACTGGTATTCCTACTGGGGCGATCAGTTCTGAGGATGCTACACCTAAATGTTGTCTTTATGTCCTACACTACACGAGAAGCATGAGGGTGATGTTCGGCATGCCTTAAAGCAACAGTAGGCTTTGCTAGACTGGCCAGATGTTGGGCTTCCATGACAAAGAATCCCATTGCTAAAGAATACTGCAGCAGTGAAGTCAAGGACATCTTCTGTTATGATAAGATTTTATACAACTATACTTTCTCCATTTGAGTTGAGTTTGAGTTTATAGTCTTTTTACAAATAATAAAGTCCACCTCATCCACCATTCTTTCCACATTAGACATTTTTAACCAATACATTTCAACTTCTCTAAGCATTAAAAATCATAGCACTAGCCTTAAAAAAAAACAAAACAAAATAAAAAAAACACAGCAGTGTGTTACAACAGATGGTCTTTATGGAACCACAAATATCAGCAACCAAAACTAGTAAAAAAAAAAAAAAAAAAAGCACAGCAGTGTGTAGAATCCCAGGACACAAACTGTAATGAAAATAAGCACTTTTGTCAGGTACAAGAACCAAACTTCTTCAGATAAAGAAAAAAGTTATCTGTCCTTCTTATACCACATTTGAAATACATCATGGTCCAACAGCCAATGACTCAAAAACAATGATAAAAAATGCAAATTGAAACCTGCAACCCTAATAGTAACCCTTTGTTTACCAAAGTCTTTAAGTATGTACATTTTTTTTAAAAAACATATAGAACAGATACATGAAAAACTATTTTTATGCTTACAAATGTATAAACAAAAAAAGTCATGCTTGTTGACAGACATGAGTTTAAAAACTGTACTTATTATCTTTCATACTATTTTAATTTTAAAGTACTGAGATGGAAATACTGTCATTCAGCCGAGGGGGGAAACATGTATTCAAATAAATTTACCACCAAATTTCTTTTTATTCCAAGTATAGTTTCCAAGGGCCACCAATATGCTTTTGCTAAACTAAGCAGGGAAGTCATCTTAGACTTATTCTTCTCGTGTTTTAAAACTTTCACTACATTTGGATCTCTTGTGAGGTCAGCAGATATGTATGCAGTCCTATGATTGCAGATCTATACATGTAATCAGTTTCTAGGAGGCCCATACCTCCTTCAGAATGGGGAATATAGCAATAACCCACGCCTGGGTGTGGGTAATGCTAAATTTACCCACGGTTGGCGTGGTTTGGTCCCGGGAAGCCCGGGACCAAAAGCCAACCGTGGTAAATTTAGCATTACCCACACCCAGAAGTGGGTTATTGCTATTATACCATGACATTATTTAAGAAAAGAAACTGTTACTTTTCTTAAATAATGGCATAGTATAATGCCTGTTTACTGCCCTTCCGCAGATGTCTGGCATCCGCGGCAGTTCTGATGTACTGCGCGCCTGCGCAGTACATCAGAGTTGTATAAAGCAACGGAGAAATCAAGATCTCCGTTGCTTTTAGTCTCGCTATGTTAAATGAGTTTAACATAGCGAGACAGTTTAAAATAAGCAACGGACATCCCCGTTGCTTATTTAAAAACTGTCCCACTTTGTTAAACCCATTTAACATAGCGAGACACAAAAAAAAAAGCAACGGAGATCTTGCTTTCTCCGTTGCTTTAAACACTGTCTCGCTATGTTAAATGGGTTTAACATAGCGAGACAGTTTAAAATAAGCAACGGAGATCTCCGTTGCTTATTTTAAAGCTGTCTCGCTATGTTAAACCCATTTAACATAGCGAGACAGTGTTTTTAAAAAACGAGTTATACTAAGGGAAAAAAGTCCGGGGGACCGGACCTTTTTCCATTAGTATAACTCGATTTACAACGGGCACGCTGGCCAATCAGCGTGCACGTTTCGGGGGGGTCATGGTATAATATGGAGTCTTGATGCACTGTTTTTTATAACTCATTTGATAAGTATGAACCATCCTTCTTGTTTGTTTTCCTGTCCAACTGATCCAACACCTTTTGGGGCCAGTCAGTCACTCCTGTAATTTAGGTCAGGCAGAGGAAAGTGGTTTATAGCAAACTTTGTTCTAAGATGTCAGAGCTGTTTTCAGTACTAATTTTAATTTCAAAAGTATTCCTAAGTTTTATTTGCATTTGTTCATGTTTTATTGTTGCTGTTTCATCAATTCCCAAATATTTACACATTCCCTCTTGCTCAAGTTCTTTTATATCACATTCTTGTCCCAAACTGATGTTTTCTTGGCGCTGCAGCTTTCCTGCTTTAAAGGTTGCTTTTGAACATTTATCAAGACAAAATGACATCCTTATATCATCTGAAAAAGTTTTGACCACTTGAAATTGTGTTTTCAGTTCCTCATCTGATAAACTCTACAGTTCTAAACCATCCACAAAAAGAAGATGAAAAGTCTTTACCCTTGTTTTCAGGGAGCTGAGTTGTAGCCATCACCTAATCTGTTAAATAGAGAAGTTAATGGGTTAAGTGCAAGACAAAAGAGCAGTGGTGACAGAGTTGCCCTGGAATATCCACCTTTGAATTTTTATCCCTGGAATAATAATTTGTCATTTATCATGGCTTAACTGCAAAGCGGTTTGTCACTGTTTCATGGTTGCTGTAATATAATCAGTGAGTGTTTATACATTTTTAAGCACTCCTTTATTCATGAATGTGGGATACTGTCATATGCTTTTTTGTAGAGTATCCATGCCATACTTAGATTCTTCCCCTTTTGCAGTTCTCTGTTATGACTTTATTTAACAACAAATGAGCCTTTGTTCCATATAACTTTCTTCTGTTACCCTTTTGTTCTATTGCCATGATTGAGTTTTCTTTTAAATGAATATCAGCATCAATTCCAGTGTATAGTTCATATGCTGTCAGAAGGCAAGTTATTGGGCTGTAGTTTTTACGATAGCTTGCAAGTTTGCTCTTAACTCATTAGCCCCGAGTACCTTCTCATGGTACCTCTGTGCTTAACACCGAGCACACCATGAGATGATACTAATTGCACTCTGTTACCCCCGAGTGCCTTCCACAAGTGCGAGAAACTGTAGTGCAGATTTGTAGTTGGGCTTAATGTAAAACACACTGAAATCGTAACTGAACTTGTAATTTACATTATATAGTTAAGATTCAGTGTGTTTTTACATTAAGTTCACATTAAACTTTTAGTACAAATTCCATATCAAAGGTTCTTGATAAAGCAAGTGGTGACAGTCAATCGGATTATTGCAATCCAAGCCACCACTTGCATAACAGGTCCACCCCCAACCTAATTTCATTTTGTATTCCACAAATAAGTAGAGGGTCCAGCAGCAGGTATTTCTTTTCTCTTTGCTAATATTTGGAGATTTTACCTGCTACTGTATCTCTCTATTTTATTTGGGCACTCACGGATCGCCAGAGATAGTCACTGAGGCACACCGTCAGTTGCTGCAAGGAGTTCCCAGTTTGATTGCCCGAAGAACTGTTATTTTTTTTCCCTTCATGTAAGCTGTCATTTCATATAGTAGTTCCTACCCCCATTTAAATATTTCAGTTGATTCATTACTCAACTTGTTTAAGAATGATAACCAGAATTTTAGAGTTATGCTTTGAGAATAAAGCCATAGAGCAGTTGAAGTTATTCAAATGGTTTATTGCATTTTAAAAGCCGCTGTCCACTATGGCAAAAGAGGATTACTGGTAATCATTTCACACCTAATGTCAGATCAAGGATACCCTAACGATTTGATAGATAAAGTGAGGCATGCAAATGTTGTGGCTAAGGTTTGTGAATACAGCCATATGATAAGAAGTTAGGGAAGTCTGCTAGAGAAGAATGTAATTCATTTGACTGCTGAAGACATTCCATACCACTGGACATCTAACTAAAAATTAATATCTGAGTGACTTAAAAAAATGTGTAGAATGGCAAGTGACACAGCAAAAGAAGTGGATGACCTCAGAGGTCTGGATCTAAATGTAAATGACCTTGGTGCTAACACTACTCAGTGCATGCAGGAAGTTATGTTTTCTTATGCTTCTGATGCACACATACATTGTATAAAGCTAAGCGCTTCTTGTAGCTGCTGTTTTATTTTATTGTGCTGGTGTAATCCATTCACACCTGTTACCCCTGTAAGATAATGACATATCCTTAATTACCCTTTTTTTTTCTCACATTGAGTGGCAACGCACATCCACAGCACTCAGCCTTCCATCTCCAAAATATGGAACAAATGGGAAGATGAGCAACACTAACCAGCCGCTAACTGGCCAGGTTACACCTCTCCCACTTCTCGTGCCACTTCCACTGACTTGTACAGCCGCGGCAGGCTCGCGGACGTATTGTTTTACGTTTGCAAGGTTTTCGGCATGGTCTGGAGTAGAATCCAATAATATAACTGGGTTACAGTTAGAGAAAGTCAGTGGTATGCATGTGTAACCAGGCAACTTTGACAATAAAAGCGATTGCTGAAATGTAGAACGTGGTACTTGTAAGTCTCCCTCATGTTTGCTGACAGCGTTTTTTCTACTTCGGTTATTTGTTTTCTGCGCACTGCACCTATTTTTCTACATTCATGTTTCATGTTTTGGGCACAGAAAAGCCAGTGATTTGTTCTGTTTGAAGAGTCCTGCACCTTATCCCAGAGCAAAATAAGTTTCACCACTGAAACTATGATGTTTAGGTGAAATCTGTCCAATACATGCAGCTTATTATGACAAGCCAATTAATTGGATTAAGAGGAAGTAAATTAATTCTGCTTCACCAGATTGTTTCTCAAAACCATATGTTGCTATAGACTTTTACAGGATGTATACAAATTATGGATTAAATATAAGCAAATATTTACAACACTTTCAGTCTGAAGATAATGTAGCTTAAAGAAAGCTATGATGATTTTTTCATAGGCTCTGCCACATAATCATGATGAATTTGTGATAAACATTGTTTCCCCTGCCATAAATGCAATAATTATTGAATAAGTGGCAATGATATTAAAGCACAAATATAAAAAGTCATCCTGCATCTCTGCAATGGATATTAAATCACCCTCAGCTGGCCTTGAATTAAGGGATTCTTTTAACCTGTCTGTTTTCTTTTGGAAGGTGATCTCATCTACGGTTTACATTTTTGGAGAGTATGCTCTCTGTGCATGGTCTAGGACTGGGTTATGAAAATAAATCTGGGATAGGAAGCATGCAGGGCATACCTGACAAAATGCTGTTAAAGTTATAACTTCTGATCACCTAAAATCCTCACATGGTAAATGTTTTAATGTCCTCAGCTGTAGAATAGGTACATTGCAAAATTACAATATAATTCTTTTTTCTTTTCTTTTCTTTTATTTCTTTTTTTGTGCTAACAGTCATAGTTTCATGGGTTCATGGGTTAGTACTAAGCTAACTGCCCTTGTGGGTCATTTTATGCCTAGCCAAATTTATTGTTTGGTACTCGGAATTACCTGTCTTGTTTAGTGTTTACAGTAACCTTAGCCCTTCATGGGCCATATTTATATTGTCTCTAGTGACAGTGATTGGGGTCATATCACACTTATTTTGAAAGTCCCCAACGGTGGGTTAAACACATTTAGGAGCTGCTTCTCTCCATTAGTATGCCTCCATCATCCCCTCATATGCCACTGAGGAAGAACAAACCTTTGGTTTGTTATTTTTATGCTTTGCACGGGTTGCCTATTCAAGTGCATTTGAACTCTGTTGGTCTGCTTCAGGTTGGATAGCAGTGTTTACTTTCAATGCCATCATAAGCTCCTTGTCCTCCTATAGCAAAAGCTGATGGCAGCTGTGCAGGGGGTGTGAATGTAGTAGGTGGCATTGCAAACAGAAAATGTTTGGAAATAACTCTGGTTTCTTGGATGGTGTGTACTTGTGTGATTTGGTGAGAAGTGGTATTTGCACATACTAGTGCAGGGGTCACTTGGCAAATGTTTGATTTTATAGCTTGTGTATACTTGGATATACTAATGAAGGGGTCATTGGGGCTAGTGTTTCATGTTGGTTCTTGTGCATACTTGGAAGGGCTGCTGAAGGGGTTGTTGATGGAAATGTTGCATTCTGGTTCTTGTGCATAGTAGGGCAGACTGTGAAAGGGGTCACTGGGGAGATGTTTCATTTTGGTGTTTGTGCATACTCAGACAACATCAGATAAAGAGGTTAAGTACTCACCATAATGTTCCATCTGTATTGTTTTTGCGTCAAATGTACCTTTTGGAATTGTGGCCAAAAGGTTCACCCCTGGCCTCATCAGACCATAACATATTTTCCCACATGCTTTTGGGAGAGTTGATGTATTGTTTTGCAAATTTTAGCCGGGCCTGGATGTTTTTCTGTGTAAGAAAAGGCTTCTGTCTTTGAACCTTACCCCATAGTCCAGACATATGGAGAATACGGGAGGTTGGTGTCACATGTAGTACACAAACAGTACTGGCCAGAAATTCCTGTATTGCTATAGGTCTCTTGGCAGCCCTTCTGACCATTTTTTATCTTGTCCTCTCATCAATTTTGGAAGGATGTCCAGTTCTTTGCCATGTCAATGATGTTCCATATTTTCTCTACTTTTAGATGATTGTCTTTACTTTGTTCCATGGTATATCCAATGCTGTGGAAATTTTTTTGTACCCTTCTCCTGACTGATACCCTCCAACAACGAGATCCCTTTGATGTGTTTTAAGCTCTCTGCGAAGCAGGGCTTTTGCTGTAGCAGGCAAGTGAGTAACTGTCAGGATAATCCTACTAGGGCAGCTGAACTTTATTTGGGGTTAATCAGAGTGTAATTGATGGCAGGTGTGTACCCAGAAGACTGAATGCTGTAATTAAATGAAAAGGTGCTTCAACAAAGTATTCGTTTAAGGGTGTGCACAGTTATGCAACCAGCTTGTTGTATGTTTTTTTTTATTTTTTGCAGTTTTTTTACAATTTTTCCCTCTAACAGATTGGTTTGTTTTTCAATTGAATTGTACAGGTTATAGCTGGGCAACTTTTCAGGAAATTTTTACTTTTCGCTGTTTCTTCCTTGCATTTTCAGTTCTCTGCTTTGCTCTTTGTCTTCTCTTCTGTCCCAAGGGTATTCACCAAATGCCTGGCTCCTGCGATTACCTTTTGCAGGAAGACAGGTGTTCAGATCTTTACCTACCTGGACAATCTGCTCATTCAAGCTTCTTCCCCTGATGCTCTTGCTTCAAGATCTCCAGTTTACTATTTCCCTGTTACAGAGTCTGGAGTTTACCATAAACTTCCAGAAATCTTTTCTGATGCCTTCTCAGCATCATGTTTTCCTTGGTTCCCGGCTTCAGACCATCCCTGTGTTGGCATCTGTACCTACCCCAAGGCCCTCTCTCACTCCCTTTTTCCAGTGTCTTCTTCCTATGGCTTCAGTCCCAGCCAGGGAATTTCTCAGGGTCCTTGGGTTCATGGCTTCATCCATTACCATGCTCCCAGTAGCCAGACTCCATATGAGAAAGATTCAGTGTTACCTCAAGTTAGTGTGGCTCCAACATTGCCATCTACCGAACTTCCTGGTAACCTTACTTCTCTCCCTGTCTCAGGTTTCAGGTTCAGTGGTGCATTCTTCAACTTTCTCTCAACCCAAGGCTTCCTTTCCAAGCTCCATTCCCAACTCCAGAGCTCTTTACAGATGCCCCAGACACGGAATGGAACCTCTTTTGGCTCTTTCAAGGTTCAGGGTCTCTGGCCATCAGCAGTCAGACTACATCAATATTAAGGAAAAGAGGTCTCTGTTTGTAGTTCATGACACCTTGATGCCCTACACCATGTGAAGGGAGCATATCTGTGATGTACAATACCTGTAAGTACTAAAGGCTTTGGTACATTGGCTGGACATTGGGCTATCTTTGGGAGGAGATCCCTTAGGTTATGAGCACTACAATACTGAAGAGACGGACATCTACTGTTATGATAAAATCTAACACAACTGTACTTTTTGTGGTGTCATGGCCTAATTTTCCTTAGTCAGTACGAATACATCTTTGGGTCTCACTTGAAAAGTGGCCACTGACCTAGTGAGTCTAAACCAATTGTTTTGGAAGTGAAATGCACTTGAGAATGTTTTCATTTACTTGACCACAGCATTTTGTGATGTAGACAAAGAATTTTAATATGAGTCTTTCCTCATTGCGTGGTACCTTGCTAACAAATAGGTGGAAGGAAGGGCTCAGCAGTAAGTGTTATACTATTTTTACTGGATGACTATGGCCTTCTGGGCGGCCGCGGTGGTGCAACAGTTAGCATTGTCGCCTCACAGCAAGAGGTTCTCCAGTTCGATCCTTGGCTGGGGTGCCTTCTGTGCGGAGTCTGCATGTCCTCCCTGTGGTCGCGTGGGTTTCCTCCGGGTGCTCCGGTTTCCTCCCACATCCCAAAGATTGGTGGTAGGTGGATTGGATACTCTAAATTGGCCCTAGGAATGAGTGCGCGCATGTGTGTGACTTCTGTGGAAGGTTGGGCGCCGGGCTGGCAACTCAACACCATAAAACTCCACTGCCAATCATGAGCGGACAGTTGATCTGCTGTGGCGACCCCTAACTGGGAAAAAGCCGAAAGAAGAAGAAGAAAAGAAGACTATGGCCTTCTCCTAATAGATGATAATGACTCTGTGTTACATAACAAGCTGCAGAAGGTAATATAATGAATGCCTACTCAACCTGTGTGTGAGCATGCATAACTTTGCACATCATTAGTGCAGTTACAATATAGCACTGAGTCATTATCACTTTTCAGACAAAACTGTCAGCAGCTGTCACTGTTATTCACATAAGCAGAAGTCGTTATCACATTGATGAATGCACAAGTCAGATTTGGCTTTTTCTCCACTTGGAGTCATTACATTCCACCCCCCACCACTTTCTTTTTGTCATTTGTACAATTTCAAGAAATGTAACAAGTCTACGAGGCAAAATCTGGACTATTTCTTTATGTACCTTCTCTGATGTCTGTATTATACCTTGTCTGATGTCTGTATTGTGTTGAGAGTATAAAATCAGTAATGCTTTTCTTATAACTTACTAAGGTAATCTGATGTACTACACAATGACTCTCTTAGGAGTATACATTTATACTTTGTTCATGTTGTTGTGTGTAAGTGGAAGAATATATTTTACACTGTTTACTTTTTTACTTATAAGGCAATGACAATATCTAAACTCATATGTTGACTTTATTTATTTGACACTGTCCTGCACTGTTATGGTAAAATATTTCCTGTGCTTTTGAACTGTTTAGTCATTCTGGTTAAGTTACTTATTATAGTCTTGTTCTTATTTATTATTTTATATATATATATATATATATATATATATATATATATATTTAAACCTCTTTGTGGGTGATATCTGTGAGACATATGTCAGCTGTTAGAGTACTTGCATATCTATTGGGTGAGCTACCTAGGGTCTATGCTAGCTGAGGACTCTGCCCCACAAGGTTGAGGATAGAATGACAATTGACAGTATAAGAAAGAGGGTTTACATTAGCTCCCCCCTTTCACTCTTTATGGCCATTGCCGAAAGGACACATGTAAATGGAAAAGGCAGAGATAAGGCAGAGTGCTGGCATTGCATGCAGTCAGGAGTCATTGCTGCCACCAGCAGTCTGATTGGGTAGCCAGCACCAGTATTGGACACGGTATGGTGGTCCATACCCTGCTTTTCTGATTACATGTGCCCTTTCTGTGCCCCCTTGTCAGTCATTGTGTGTAATCTGGTGTTTTCACAGGTGGTAGGTATGTACCTCTGCAGCGTCATCACCACTTATCTACCTAATGAAATGAATAATGCCCCTGTGGATAGGAATGAAGATTTGGATGGGCTAACCAGGTAATGTATATGATGTACTTATATATGTAGTCTTCCAATACATCTGTCAAACATCAGTAGTAATCAGTTTGCATTTTCTTTCCTGTGCAGGTTCGTCCACCTTCTGACACGGACATGGCTTCATGAGCAGGAGAACGACAAGTGAGAATGTGGGTATGTGGTCATTCCTACATTCACTGGGCTGCCAGCCATGCACCCATAACAGCTTGAGCTTCCCCACATTCAGTGTGAAAGTATACTGGATTGCAAGAAGAGGTATGGATTGGATCGGAGTACTGCAGTTGTTGGAAGAAAAGTGTTCCATCTACCCTGAGCCCGACATTCTTGTGCATATTGGAAGGAATGATGTCATCAGTCAACCACTCAGAAGGCTACGGTTGCAATTCAGAGCAATTTTTTAACACAGCAGTTGTGGTAGCCACGTTGTCATTTTGTGTGGTCTGACATAATTCCTCGACAGATGTGGAAAACAGCAAACAGTCAACGGGCAGCGCACAATCAGATGTTTACAGAATGGGTTCATGCATGGGTTCATGCATGGCTTGATGCACAGGGTCGGTGGATCTGCAGTCTGCCATGACAGCATCACCGTGGAAGATGTTCACCTATTCAGAAGGGATGGCATTCACCTAACTGAGGAGGGCATTGTATTGTTCTTGACTGACCTCCACAATGGCATGAGGAGAGCTATGCAGGATTGGTAACATGCAGCTTGTGAGAAGAATGTAAAACACCCATGACCAAGTAGGACCAGTATGGTAAGTAAAACTCTGTAATGAAATGTGTTGTCTAAAATATATTTTTCTGAGTTTGGCAAATAACTGTGGTAAGGAGCTGGTGAAGATGCTGAGAAAGAACAACTGTTTCAGGAGCGTGCTACCACGTACAATCTAATATGTCAACCATCCTGCAATACTTTTTATTCTGCTTTTATCAGGCATGTGTAGAGTTTAGATGTGAGGAAGGGCATAGTAATACAGAACTTGATCCCTTAGGTCCATTGCTGAATGGACACTTGTAAAGAGAAAAGGCATAGGTAAGGCAGACTGCTGACTCTGAAGGAGGTTGTGAGACTGTAGTGGTATCAGCTGTCTGAGTGGGTAGCCAGCACAGCTGTCGGACAGATCAGATGGCCTTGCCTGCCACTGAAGTCCCATGGCTGTCCTGGGTTCATTAGTGGAGTGGCGGTCCTTACCTTGCCTTTTCTCTTTACATGTACCCATTCAGCAGTATGTTGGCTACACCAAGAATGTGTATATTTACAATGATATTTGTCTATGTGGTAAAACTACTGGGTCTGAATGCTGTATACGTGTACAGATGTCAAAGTTTGTTTTGGACTTAGGTTATGGCAATTATGATTTTGTTTCATATTTTGGTAAATAACTTTGCAAGGGAGCATCTGAATGTGCTAAGTAATACCTCATTTTGAAGACAGCATTGATAGTTCCGACATGGTAGAAGAACTGTGCCTGTATGTTGTACACATGTACATATATCAAAGTTTGTTTCGGGCTTAGGTTATGGAAATTAGGATTCTTTTCATATTTTGGTAAATAACTTTGCAAGGGAGCATGCCAGTATGTGCAAAGTAATACATCATTTTGAAGACAGTGTTAGTCCTTACAACATGGTAAAATAAATATCTATGCATTGTACACATGTACAGATATCACAGTTTGTTTAGTCTTGGAGAATTATGAAAATTATACATTTCCAATACTTATTATTATTATGCCCATATCTTTGCAAGGGAACATGGTGATGACACAAATGATGCATCATTTTGAAGCTGACATTGAGACGCACAACTTCTACACTGATATGTATAGCCTCTGTCTGTTACAGGTGATGAGATATCATGCTTTGTTTATTTATCAATTGTGAGAAATATTATATTAGTCATATTTCTGTGAATATCTCTGTAAAGGAGCATCACACAGTATTGGTTAAGGTATCATTTTAAAGCTGACATTCATACAAATTAAATACAAATTATATGGGTCTACATGGTACATTGACCAAGATATTGTGCTTTCCTTTTCCAAAAAGGTAAAAAATATGCACAATATCAGCATTCCTTGCCAAATATTTAATAATGACTTTGATATACACTATCAACCTTTACACCATTGGAAAAGTCAGTGTCTGCTGAACAACCTTTGCATTTACATTTTTAGTCTAGTTCTTATAGTTTAAAGAAACATTTGTTTTCTGTATGGTATTAGAAATGGATTTTCTGAAAATGAGCTCAGGCTGCACTGTTGTTCCTATGGTGGAATTAAGCAGGCAGCTTTTTCTGAGCTGCTCCAGAGTGAATGAGTTAAGTAGGAGTATTATTTTTCCTGTTGTTAGCCAGGTTGTTTGTTTTGGGTGAGCATATAAATAGTTCTTACTCATGGTTAAATGTTCATACAAAGATGTTAATACTTTTAGACAGAAGTTAGGTACTGCATCTGGGCCTGGGGTTTTCTAATAATCAGCTTTTCTTAACTTTGTTTCAGTCTCTGTGGATGTTACTTCATCCCATTTCATGAATTGTACATTTGAACTTACTTCTTCTATCTATTTAGCACCGTTGTTATATTCCACAGGATCTTCATAGATATTTTCTCCAAAATGTGTCAATTTTTTTGTGATGTTTCAATACCTTTTGCCTTGTTTCTCTGTAAAATTTTGTGGGTCAATAGTAAATTGCTTACTTTATAATTTTTCTTTATATGTATCTGCATATCTTCTAAGTTTTTCTGCCTGTGCTATTTTTAGATTATTTGCAACAGTGCACGATACAGCCTCATCTATTCTGATACTGCTCATTACTTTTATCACATCTGATCCCTTTTCTATACTCTTCTAACAGTGACACTTCCTGTCTTAATTGCTTTATAGTTTTCTCTGTTTGATACTTCCATGATTGCATTTGCTTTCTCACCTTCCTTTCGCTTAAAGCCCTGTGGTTTTGTGGTAAGACTTTATCTGTTATTAATTTAGCTGTGCACTAATGTATCCTATTTACTTCTGTTATATCATATGAATCTCTATGAACAGTCCTAATTACTGTGTTCATTTGTTTTATCAAACTTCTAACTTTTTGGGTTTTATTGACTTCCTGTAGTCTGTTTTTCATTTATCTTAATTTGTCAGTCCATCTCTATTAAATCAAGTAAATGTCCTCTTAGATAATTTGGGGCACATTCTCTGTTCTCCATTTCCTGAGGGCATTCTATAGATAGTTCCAGAGGATCTTCCTGTGCCACATTCTCTTCAGTATCATCCTGTGTCATCTGTTGCTCTTTCATATGGGAATGCACTGGCCTGTCACTCCACAACATTGACTGCGTCAGAGTTGCCACAATTTCCTGTTCCTTCCCTTACTGTGCAACTCCAAATGAACATTTGCACTGGTTTCCTATGGAAGACTCCAAAGTAACTTCATATGGCAACTTATCAAATGTTTCCAGCCCTATTGGTTTCTCCTTAATATGGGGATCCATTACTCTATCCTGCTGTGATGTTGTCAGAGTTAGATTTTCTACACTAAATCCTTCACTTTGCAGGTAATACATAACCACAGTTTATATTTCTTTAACTTCTCCATTATTAATCCTCTTTTCTAATTTTCCTGTTTGTTTTCTTATTCTTTGTATTGTGAAATTTCCCATATCCAGATGCCTTTGCTTGTATTTCTCTTCAAGTATCTTTGGCACTTTTCTTCTTGTATTGATTAGTTTTGCTTTTGCACCGTATTATCTCTCTCCATCTCTTTCCCATGTCCATATTTCTTTTCCAAGTGTCTCCTGCTCCTACTGTTTCTCCTTACTTGGGAGACATGTTGTTCCAGCCTGCTGTAATATTACCTGTGTTAACTTTCTACACTAAATCCTTCACTTTGCATGCATTCCATAACTTCAGCTTCTATTTTTTAACTTCTACTTTACTAATATTCTATTCTGCGTTTCCTCTTTGTGATCTTTTTTTGTATTGTGAAATTTTCCATATGTGGATGTTTTTGCCTGTATTTCTCGTCGAATATCCTTAGGGTGGCTTTTTTTTTTGTATTGATTCATTTGGCTTTCTCCTTTGCATGTATATTGCACCATATCTGATTTCTCTTTCTTTCCCATTTTCATATTTCTTTTTTATACCTTTCAAAAATCTCTTAATTTTGTTCTTTATGTTTTTGCACTTCCTCAGTCACTTCTTTTTTCAAATGGCCTAAGATTTCTTGGTCTATAAAATGTTTTTCATAAATCTGTTGTATTAATGAACACAATTTTTTTATTTAAAACTTCTGGCAGTTTTTTTGTGCAGGTATTTTTCTTTCCTCTAATTTCTCTCTTAATCTTTTTGTATACCTTCTGTCTTGAAATTCTGGGCTTCTTGAATAATAGTAAAAATGCATAATTTCTTTCTTATCCTCAATAGTCCACTCTGTCATCTTTATGGCTCTTTTTTGGCCTATCAGTTTTTGTGTTTTTTGTGGACTACTACTCCTTGTACAACAGTGGGGCATCCAAGCTCTGGATCTGGCCTATCCCCATTGTAAGAACGTTTCTATGCCTTGAGGATTCTATACTGTCGTTTTTCCCAGTCCTGGCACTAGTCTGCCTACCAGGGTTGGGCACTTTTTTTCCTGTGTCTTGTGCACCCAGCTATATTTTTATTTTTATCCTACGTCTGTCAATGGTATATGCTGTGTAAAATACAGTCTATGTATCAGTGTCATCTTGGTGAGATTTTGTGAAAAACAGGGTCCACCTAGTGAAGGTACTCACCAAGGCTCGAGGACGAATTCAGTTCCAGCAATACTACTGTCCTTTGCTTGTTGGTTTATCATCTCTCCATTTGGGTCATTACTATGTTAATACGTTTTTTCTTTTCTATTAATGTATGTTTGCCTATGCCTCAAGTGACAGTTTTAATTTTTTAAGTACCTTTATTACATTATGTCCCACAACCCAGCCACTGGGGATGCACAAGCCAGTGCATTTTTTTGTGCCGGTCCCAAGCCTGGATAAATGGGGAGGGTTGCGTCAGGAAGGGCATCCGGCGTAAAATTGTGCCACATCACACATGCAGAAAACTGTACAGAAACTCATACCGGATCTGTTGAGGCCTGGGTTAACAATGACTGCCACCAGTACTGTTGGCCAACAGGGTGCTGGCGGAAATTGGGCTACTGTTGGCCGAAAGAGGAGAAGAGGCGGAAGGCATGCCCAAAGGCAGGTAAGGGCTAGGACTGTGATAGTGAGGGTGGGAACTTTGAATGTTGGCAGCATGACTGGTATAGGGAGGGAGCTGGCTGATATGATGAACCGAAGGACGGTTGGTAGGCGGTTTCAAATTGTTTTATCATGGTGTGGATGGGAGGAGAAATTGCATAGGCATTATCCTGAAGGAAGAGTATGCTAAGAGTGTTTTGGAGGTGAAAAGAGTGTCGGATAGAGTGATGTTTATGAAGCTGGAAATTGATGGTGTAATGATGAATTTTGTTAGTGCATATGCTCCACAAGTTGGGTGTGCGATGGATGAGAAAGAAAAATTTTGGAGTGAGTTGGATGAAGTGGTGATGACTGTACCCAAGGGTGAGAGACTGGTGATTGGAGCAGATTTCAATGGGCATGTTGGTGAAGGGAACAGAGGGGACAAGGAAGTGATGGGTAGGTATGGTGTTAAGCAAAGGAATGCAGAAGGTCAGATGGTAGTGGATTTTGCGAAAAGGATGGACATGGCTGTGATGAATACGTATTTTAACAAGAGGGAGGAGCATAGGGTGACATACAAGAGTGGAGGAAGATGCACACAGGTGGATTATATCTTATGTAGAAGGGCCAATCTGAAGGAGATTGGAGACTGTAAAGTGATGGCAGGGGAAAGTGTACTTAGGCAGCATAGGATGGTGGTTTGTAGGATGACATTGGTGATCAAGAAGAGGAGAATGAGTGTGAGGGCAGCACCAAGGATCAAATGGTGGAAATTGAAAAAAAGGTAATTGTGAGGTGATGTTCAGGGAAGAGTTAAGACAGGTACTGGGTGGCAGTGAAGAGTTACGAAATAGCTGGGTAACTACATCAGAGATAGTAAGAGAGATGGCTAGAAGGGTGCTTGGTGTGACATCTGGAAAGAGAAAGGAGGACAAGGAGACCTGGTGGTGGAATGAAGAAGTACAGGAGAGTATACAGAGAAAGAGGTTGGCGAAGAAGTGGGATTGTCAAAGAGATGAAGAAAGTAGACAAGAGTGTAAGGAGATGAGGTGCATGGCAAAGAGAGAGGTGGCGAAGGCTAAGGATAAGGCGTATGAAGAGTTATATAAAAGGTTGGACACTAAGGAGGGAGAAAAGGACCTGTACCGATTGGCTAGACAGAGGGACTGAGCTAGTAAAGATGTGCATCAGGTAAGGGTGATAAAGGATAATGAAGGAAACGTACTCACAAGTGAGGAGAGTGTGTTGAGCAGATGGAAAGAGTACTTTGAGGGGTTGATGAATGAAGAGAATGAGAGGGAGAGAAGGTTGGATGTTGTGCAGATAGTGAATCATGAAGTGCAGTGGATTAGCCAGGAGGAAGTAAGGATAGCTATGAAGAGGATGAAGAACGGAAAGGCTGTTGGTCCAGATGACATACCTGTGGAAGCATGGAGGTGTTTAGGTGAAATGGCAGTGGAGTTTTTAACTAGATTGTTTAATGAAATCTTGAAAGTGAGAGGATGCTTGAGGAATGGAGAAAAAGTGTTTTGGTACCGAATTTTAAGAATAAGGGTGATGTGCAGAGCTGTAGTAACTACAGAGGGATTAAACTGATCAGTCACAGCATGAAGTTATGGGAAAGAGTAGTGGAAGCTAGGTTAAGAAGGGAGGTGATGATTAGTGATCAGCAGTATGGTTTCATGCCAGGAAAGAGCACTACAGATGCGATGTTTGCTCTGAGAGTGTTGATGGAGAAGTACAGAGAAGGTCAGAAGGAGTTACATTGTGTCTTTGTGGATTTAGAGAAAGCATATGACAGGGTGTCTAGAGAGGAGTTGTGGTATTGTATGAGGAAGTTAGGAGTGTCAGAGAAGTATGTAAGAGTGGTACAAGATATGTACGAGGGTAGTGTGACAGCGGTGAAGTCTGCGGTGGGAGTGACTGATGCGTTTAAGGTGGAGGTGGGATTACATCAAGGATCAGCTCTGAGCCCTTTCTTATTTGCAATGGTGATGGACCGGTTGACAGACGAGATCAGACAGGAGTCCCCGTGGACTATGATGTTTGCAGATGACATTGTGATCTGTAGTGAGAGTAGGGAACAGGTGGAGGAGATCCTGGAGAGGTGGAGATATGCTCTAGAGAGAAGAGGAATGAAGGTCAGCAGGACTAAGACAGAATATATGTGTGTGTGAATGAGAGGAAGACTAGAGGAATGGTGAGGATGCAGGGAGTAGAGGTGGCGAAGGTGAATGAGTTTAAGTACTTGGGATTAACAGTTAAGAGTAATGGTGAGTGTGGAAGAGAGGTGAAGAAGAGAGTACAGGCAGGATGGAGTGGGTGGAGAAGAGTGTCAGGAGTAATTTGTGACAGACGAGTACCAGTAAGAGTGAAAGGGAAGGTCTACAAGAGGGTAGTGAGACCAGCTATGTTGTACGGGTTGGAGACAGTGGCATTGATAAAAAGGCAGGAGTCAGAACTTGACGTGGCAGAGTTGAAGATGTTAAGATTTGCACTGGGTGTGACGAGGATGGACAGGATTAGGAATAAGTATATTAGAAGGTCAGCCCAGGTTGGAAGATTTGGAGAGAAAGCCAGAGAGGCAAGATTACGTTGGTTTGGACATGTGCTGAGGAGGGATGCAGAGTATATTGGGAAAAAGATGCTAAGGATGAAGCTGCCAGGTAGCAGGAAAAGAGGAAGGCCTAAGATAAGGTTTATGGATGTGGTGAGAGAGGATAAGCAGGTGGTTGGCTTGATAGAGCAAGATGCAGAGGACAGGAGGAAATGGAAACAGTTGATCTGCTGTGGCGACCCCTAATGGCAGCAGCCGAAAGAAGAAGAAGATTACATTATGTCCCACATCTGTGGAAAGGTCCTTCATTATACGTTGCATAAATGTGGCCCCTCCACTGACCTCTAAAACTACAGACCCATTGCTGTTCTATCACCCCTTTCAGAAATGCTGGAAAAGTGCATCCACTTAAATTCTGTAACACCATCTTCTCTCTCCAACTCAACATGGACTCAGACCCTATCATAGTACCACTGCAGCCTTACTCAGTTTTATCAGTACAGTTAACCAGAATACAAATTATGATGACCTTGTATCCACTGTGTTCCTAACTTATCAAAGACCTTTGATACTGTCAGTCACCAAAAACTCCTCCTCAGACTTTTATCTTTTGGCCTCATCAACTCCACACTCCTTTGGTTCCACAGCTTTTTGATAAACAGGCAACAGACTGTTAAATGGGTTAGTGGCTATTGCTCCTTCTTACCAACATGTCTTCATGTGCCTCAAAGTGCAATCCTAGGTTCCTTACTCTTCAACGTATTGGTAAACAACTTATCCAGGCATGCCACAGTAGTTCAATATGCTGATGACTCTACAGTTGTCTGTTCTTTTAAAGACCTCTGTAGTCTCCAACAACATTCACCATCATCCTCTTTGATTAAAAGCTGGCAGGAAAACTCCCAACTCCTTCTCAATGCCAAGGAAACAAAACTTGGTATTCACCCCATCAAAAGAACTATTTTCTATAACTTCTAAGAACAGTACAAAATGAGCAGGTAACAAAAACCAAACTGCTTAGGATGTCATAGACAACCATATGAAATACAGCCATTGCATACTGCACTTAATGGAGAGAGAAAAAATCACCAAAAACTAGGCAGTCTCTATCAAGCTAAGCCTTTCCTGTCAGATATGGCCAGGAAAAAAAGCATCGCCTCCACCTATGTACTCCCAGCCCAACTGTATGCCTCTTTATTTCTGACCAGTTTAAACTGCACTTTAATCCAAAAACTTCAACAATGCTATAATAAAGTTCCCTCTAATCTGCCCCAGACTAATAGGGCGCACTGCTCTAAAGCACTCAGAAACCTCAATGTGCTAGAGCTGTGCCATACACTTACCTGCACACTACTACTTAATTGTCTATAAAGTACTCAGTAAATCAGACCAATGCCAAGTCTTAAATCACTCACTCATGCATACACACCCTAAGAGATATCCTTTTTGTGAGGACAAACTGCTAATTATGCTATGTAAAAATACAACGGGTGACACACTGTACTGTGTGTCACTAGGAAGTGGAACTCACTTCAGCTCTTACTAAGACAAATAACCTAAAATCCTGCAAAACTAAACTTAAACAACATTTTATGCTTATGTGGCTGTGCTCTTGTGAAATTCCTGCCTCATATTATACACTAAAAGTCTGCTGCACTTTACTTTGTATCAAATGGTATATAATAAAACTTACATTTTTTTCTGACTATTCTATGCAATGTCACCTTATGTCTTCTAATCAGAATATTATTTATTTATTTTACATTTGTTTACTGGGAAAGTCCGACTAGATAATTAGGCCTGGGAAGCAAAGCTTCATATAATACAAAAAAAAGTAGTAGCACATATATAACAGTTACTTGTCTTAATACAAAAAAAAAAATACAAAAAATAGAAATAGTATAAAAGCTCCCACATAGTAAAAACCAGTGTAATAGTACATATATAACAAATTTAGATGTCTTGATACAAAAATCAAAAATACACATATATTACATAATTAAATAGCCTGATATATACAAGAGATGTGTTGGCAACAGAGAGAAAAACACAGATTTATGCTTGTTTGGCATTACAAATGGCCTGATGTTTTCAAAATATGTGTAGGCAACAGAGAGAAATCATAAGATTTATGCTTATTTGCATTCAGAAGTTAAAGTTTGTAGAGTAACTTAGCATAATGAGATAAAACATTTTGTATTAACTGATTAGAACTTCATCAGCAATGCCCTATCAAAGAAAAAGGAGATAAGTTGTAAATTCATTTGCTGTTCTGTGTAAGCTAATTATTAGCCAGAGTCAGTACAGGAGCAAATCCATGTCTTAGGTGGGTTTTGAGTATTTTTTTAAAGTTTGACAAAGTAGTAGTGGAACATATGTTTAGAGGTAAGGAATTCCAGATATTGGCTCTGCGGTTGGAATTAAGACTGTGACATGGGGATTATACTATGATTATATTTCTGAATACCTTATGCTTTTCTGTCTGTTGAATGTATATTTTTATATTATTTGTATTGTTATTCTAAGTATATCTGAGCATCCTATGTAGTGCTCTGCAATATTATTATCAGAATAAACTGAGCTGTACTCCATAATATATTTAGTGTAACATGCTGGAGCTTTTCTCCCTGGGCCTCCACTGAAAAGATGCTTCTGCCCTATCGGACTTTCCTGGTCAACAAATGCAATAAATAAATGCTGTTCACACTGATGTTATGCAAAAGGCCCATCATAATGACACCCACTGTTGTGTGCTGTAGGTGATGCCCGATATGTCTTGGAGTCATGGATGATGACCCCCTTCCAAAATCTCCAAACCACAGCTGAGATGTTGTGTGACATTGCACATTTGGAGACATGGAACACTGGATAAATATCTGTTTGGAGTCTTCAAGATGCATGTCTGCTGCTTTGGAGTCTTCAAGATGCATGTCTGCTGCTTGGGTGTATCTTGTGGCATACTGCTGTATGCACTTGAGATATGCAGTTATTTATTTGTGATATCTTGTACAGTATGATACTACAGTAGGAGCTGTAAAATGGTAATATTGCTGTATTACTTGACACACTACTGCATCAGCTGAGAACTCAACAGGTCCTGAGGTAATTGGAAAAATTGGCTGTAGTGGTATCCTATGCAAGGAAGAGCCAGGCACTGTATGGTGCAGCAGTGGCAAAAAGTGGCTTCTGGTCAACAGCTATAAGCCATAAAAAGTGCAACACACAATAACACTGTTGCATGTATTAACACACAGAGGCTGTGCATTATCGTACACTGGCTGGTCATGCTCTGCATCAGGCAGTACCATGTTCTGATAGGCCAGAAGAGTGGGAAGAGCATCATCATCATTTGTACAAGTGAGTTGGGGCACAGTGGCAGTTCATGGGAGGTGGATGTGATACCAATGCAGGCAGGTAGTGGATTAGGGAAGTAAGGAATGGCGTCCTTAAATGTCAGGGAGGAGCTACCACAATGAATATTGGTCAGATGTACCATGTATCCTGCAGTAGGAATGGTGTAGCACTTCAAGAGCTTGTACAAGGGCCCCGATATGGCTGCCCATATTGTGGGGGGGGGGGAATAAATGGATTTAATGCATGAACAGCTAGGGATTGTACTCAATAGGCCAACATGGGATAAAGATGGTCTGAAGCTGTAGGAACCAGAGTGGTTGACCGAGTTTGATTCTCTTACAGTAGATCCACATGAACATTGACCTCTAAGTTTTTGATTGGCCATGCCTAGTTGAGAAGACTGACATTGTCAGGGTAACTGAGATGTATTTTATGAATCTATATATGGTTCTGTGAATGGATTTTTGAAATAATTAAAAGTACTGTGGAATATAATGAGCGGATACGATTTTGAAGAGGGTTTTTCCTACTTGTCCTTCAATGGCTACACAATAGGACCAAATCTTAAGGCAAAATTGGTCCATTCTAGGTTAGATACTTTGGATATTTCATTAGATAGGTAGTATGTAAGTAACAGTACTTAATGGAACTAAACTATGTGGAAATTGCAAAGTATGTGGTATGGTTGCAAAGGATTTGGTTTGGAATTTTCTGAAAGGTAGATTTCATATAAAAGGACATTTTATTGCTATGCCAACCATAGTAATTTATGCTATTGTGTGTCTGTGTTATTTGTTTTATATTGGGAAGACAACTAGGATGGTTAAGGTCAGGATAGTGGAACATCTGAAGGATTGCTGGAATAACAATTGTGAAAATTCTGTTTCTGACCATCTGTGGAAACAGTATGGAAGGGACATCTCCTTGCTTAAATATTTTGTTATTAGACAAATTACTTTTAAACCTGGTTACACATAAAAATGCAATGTGCCAGGGTTGGATAAAATGTAGGTCATGTATATCCTCCAGTTTAAAATTTACAGCTTTTGGGACTAAACACAGAATTACAATGAACGGTGTTCCTTTAAGAATTTACTTCAGTTGATTGATTTGTTTTTCAAATTGTTTATACTAATTATTTAATTACCAGACTTGTGCTGTATTTATAGCCCTTCTGGGTATTTTGAATTTTAACCTTTGAAGAATTATTTTAACTTGTGGGGCCAGTTCAGCATAGTAAAGTCCTTTTAACCTTGTCATATTTTCTTTGGTAACTGTGATGCTGCTTTGGGAGCAATCTATGTACCATCTGTGTAAGACTGGCTGTTACTGTTGAACAGCCATGGTGGGCATTTGTCAGTATCCACAAGAATGCACTTATTGATGTCATTTGGGCTACCAGCAACTTCAGTGGATGTGTTTGCTCCACGTTCTTGTGTAAGATGTCATACTGCGCTCAGTTTGCCTTACAGTCCCTAAAGCAGTTGCACATTCTTATGCAGGCCATGCACATGCTCACCATCTCCACCATGGTGGGTGTGTGTAGCAGCTGTCTGTGCATGGATCACTGACCTCGAGATTTGCTGATTGATGCCATATGTAATACCTATCTCAGGAATAATTTGGAGTCATGTTTATAATGTTCACCTACACTTCTGTCCCCTGTTGTGACTGTGTGCACATTAGAGCTAGTGGGGCTAATGGATGCCATCTTTGATGGTGAAACACAAGTAATACCAGAGTTTCACCTTGTTTTCTACCATCTTGGTAAATGTGAGGAAGTGTGTCTAAACTCCAATGTTAGTGTTTCTGGCAGTGCCGCTGAGTCAGTTGACTGTGCCATGTGCATAGTAGCCACAGGTGATTTGCTGACTCGGGCATGTGCTGACCTTTTGTCCTTGGCGCTCCAGCAGTGGAAGCTGTAAATGCATAAAGATTGCATACCTGTGGTGACAGCACAAGTCTGGTAATTAAATAATTAGTATAAACTGGTACACTTATGTGAATAGCAAATGGACACATGCATTCCTTGTGGTGCAAATTGCAGCTCTGATGTAGCTCTGCTAAGTAACCACTTCATACATGTGGATCAGTGTACAACTGGGAAGGCGCATACTACTGCTAACCTGCTATATCCTCAACTGACAGGTAGTTGCTACCAGGCCAACTTCCACATCCAAACCACTGCTAAGTGTGAGAGGAGAGCTCGCTCACCTGCTGTGGACAGGGTTACCAGAAGCTCTTCCACCTCTGTGAGCTGCTTCTTTGTTGGTGTTCCATTTCCTGTGGTGGACTTCTCCCTGGTGTATTTTGTGCCTTGGTGTTGCTAAGGAGTAGCATATACTAACCTACACAAATCTCTCCTGAACAAACTGCAGTCATGCTACTATAAAATAGCCAAGTTTGTCTCCAGCATGCCAACTCGCACACATCATTGCCTGGCCTCTAAACCTATAAACTGGTTTGAGTTCCCTCAATACCTACATTACTTCCAACTTACTCTCACCTACAAACTACTAAATAATCCAAACTTGTGCCCATCCCTTCAAACTATAATACAAACACACACCCCTACTCGGCATCTTAGGTCCTCTAACAAACAACTCTTAACCATAACTAAACCCAACAAAAGAGCTGGACAATGTCTCTATTCCCATGCCATTGTCAAACTTTGGAATGCGCTCCCTCTCTCTCTTACTCAACTAGACTCTTTAAAAACATTTAAATTTGCACTAAAAGAGCACTATCTCAATAACCTTGTCTGTTCTTGTAGTCATATGATTAAACAACCTTAAATGTTTTGGCCACTATATACTACAAATACTTTTACAAATTTAATATAGTTGCAATTTACACTTCTTATCCAATCTTTCTTGCTTTCTTTATTTCTGTGGCTGAATAAACATAATTGATTAACAGTATTCTTACTTATGAAAATATACAAACAGAATTACTAAAAATTTAACACACTGGGTTTATTTTCTTGTATTGTATATCTCTATAATATGTATTTGTCTTGTATATCTACTTCAAATTGTATTATGTAAAAAAACTTTCTTAACTTTCAAAGTTAAGCTGATGCTATGTAAAATTTTCTGTGATTGTATGGAGCTTTTCTCCCCGGGCCTCCACTGAAAATGGGTCTTTGGGCCCAGTGGGCTTTCCCGGTCAACAAATGTCAATAAATAATAAATAAATGTACTACTGCCCTACTATGACAACCTACATAACTACTATTCTGCACCATACATTGCCTACCTGGTCCTGGAAACCCTTGTTAATTTTACATTAGTTCAGGCATATGCACGACATGTAAGCATAGAGTTTTTGTAGTATCACCTATCTCCCCTGGATGTTGAACTTTTATAACCATATTCATTTTCTTGGGCTGTTAATAAGATGTGAACAGCTGCAGGTTACACATTTGGCTCAATGTGTGTGTGTGCATATATGTCATTGGCTGACCCCTGTATCTCAGCACTGTCCCTTTGCCTCTATTTGGTATCCACACAACTGTTTTCTGTTGTGCTTTAGCCATTCTCATCCTGTCCCATACTGACAGCAGCAATGGGAATGCTATTACAGCCACCTTATTGCGGCACTGTGTTGATGACCAGTGATGCTGTGCTCATCCTGTGCTTCCTATTTCCTTCTTTATATGTGCATTTTAAGCCCTTAAGGCAAGCCACCACACAGTCCAACATTCTGGTCTTCGGAAATTCCATTGTGAGACACACTGATGTACCTCTCAACATGCTGAGTAAGGAGAAAGTCACAGTCAGTTGATTTTTAGGGGCCAGGATCCACCACATTATGCACACACTCAGGTCTTTGTACCACAGGTATGACTCAGTTATAGTCCATGTGGATGTAAATGACCTGAGATGTACATCCCTAGCAGGAAGAGAGACATCTTGGAATTCTTGGAATGTATATCCCAGGCTGGTATGAGCCTAGCATTGAGCAACATTTTACCTCCTCCAAGGATGATGTCACAATATGATCAAAAGATAACTGACTTTAATAATCGGCTTAGTTTCTGGTGTAATTCTATGGGTGTGCAATATTTGTCAGCATGGAGGAAGATGGTCAACAGATCACACTGCTTTGCCAGGGATGCTCTGCAACTCTCCCCTCTAGGCTTTCGTCTATTACCTAAAATTTTGTCCTCCTCCATAGTGCCTTTTTTAAACAATGCCAAACTGAAAATACTTCTGACATAAGAAATTAAAACCATAAAAGTCTGAAAGTGTTAGTGCTACTCTCTAGAAACTCTCTTCATCCTAGAAAATGCTGATGCCTGTGCAATCACTGAAACATGGTTTAAAGCTGGGGACAGCCCACCAACAGTGCATGGTTGTAATGCCTTCCACACATTTAGACAAACTGCTACTCAGACAGGGACTTAAGGTGGAGATGTTTCGATTTACAGGATAATGTGCATGAGCTTCCCCACATTCAAATCACCATAGCTAAAATCCAGTACCTTTCCTTGCAAGCTATAGGTCCTCATGTATGAACCAGGAAACCCATACCATGTATTTAAACTTATTGGAAACACTCACCATTCAACCCAATACCTGGACAACTTTAATTACTCCACTATTAACTAGGAATCGTAGGGTCTGTATTATAACAGCAAATGCTGTATAATTGACCCAAACAAACGAAAACACAAAATTCTGACCAAACGGAACAGTGATTTTTTTTCCCCCAGGGAAAAAAATCGCTATTCTGCAAAAAAAAAAAAAACGCAAAATAAAGTGGGGGGCTGTGCCCTCCAACCCCCAACTTAAATATACCAACTTCGAGATCGCACCACAGTGGAGGAAATGCCAAAGTTCCGAAAACGGCCCAGTGATTTTTTTCCCTGGGGAAAAAATCGCTGTTCCGTGTCTTCAGGATTTTGCCATTTTGACATTTAGCTGTCGATTAAGCAGCGTTTGCTTACTTAATAGGGAACCGAATCATATACGTCACCAAAAATACAGGTACAGAGATTCCTGGAGTAAACACAAACACCCTGGAAAAGATTGTTAATACACCAAACAGGGGTGCAACCATACTTGATCTGGTCCTCACCAGTATGGGAGAGTGCTGGATACCCCCTAGAGTAATGTCTTCTGTGGTAAGGTTAGACCACAAAACAGTCTCCTTTGAAATAAAAATAAAACCTGTAACCCCAGCTAACCCTGGAATATTCAAGAACTACTCTAAGGCTAACCTCCTACTATTAAGTGATAACTTGGCAAAATTTCAAGCCCCTGTACACCACGAGAACACTGCTGCCTACGCAGAACCGTTCATAGAAACAAGCATGTTAATAGCTGCATAGAGGCATCTGGACCTATCAGGAAGAAGTACAGAGCTAACTGAAAAAACAAGCCAACCCGATGGAATCCCAACATCACTAGGCTGTATAATAGAAGGAAGAAATTCATGGCAAAAATTAGGAGGTGCAGCACCCAACAGGTTAAAAGCCCTCTCATCAAACTAAACAAACAGCTCAGAGTATAAATAAGGTCTACTAATGCCACATTTGAGGTAAAGTTGGCTTCCCTGGCCAAGGACAACCATGAGGTATTCTTTAGCTGTGTCTGCAGCCTCAAAGGCAATACACAGTTATGTGCAGAGCTCATTGTAAATAGAGCCACCTATACTAAGCCAGAAGATATAGCAAACCTACTGGTCGACAAATTCAACTCCAGCTTTAACCCTCTTTCCCAACAACCTTCTCTCAGAAAGTACCATCAAATATTACTATCCCAGCTATCACTATGGAGCAGGTCCTTAATGCTTCCTCTAAGGCCAAGAACGCTGAATCAAAGGGTCCAGAGAATATTCCAGGATGCCTTCAAAACAGCATGAAACATGACCTATCAGGCCTTCTGGAATTTCTACTTAACTGTAGCCTCCAAACAGGCTTCATGCCTTATGAGTGGAGAACAGCAACAGTCATCCCTGTGCACAAAGGTGGGCCATCTACAGACCCTGGAAACCAAAGACCCATAAGTCTTACTAGTCTCATGCAAAGCTATGTAAAGAATTATCATGGCAATGATCAGCAATTACATAAGAAACCTCCAGACACTGGACCCAATCCGAATTGGTTTCATCAAGGGCAGATTATGCCTACTCAACCTGATGGATTTCTTTGAGAAGGCCTCCAAAGCAGTGGATGAGGGCAGAATGGTTCGCACTGCCTTCCTTGAGCTGGCCAAGGCATTTGACACAATACCTCACTCAGACATTGTTGACAAACTTAAGAGGTTAGGTACAAGCCATTATGTCACCTAGTGGGTAGCCAGCTCTCTCACAGACAGGACCAAGGAAGTTAGAATTGAGGAATCCACCTTTACAAAGTGTCCAGTCACAAGCGGCGTCCCTAAGGGATTGGTCTTGGAAATGCTCCTTTTTGGTATTTACTTCTCTGACGTCAAGGTTGATGGTCCAGTGGCCTCTGGCTGACTAAATTTGCAGATGATTGCAAATTAGGAGCTGTCATTGAATCACCCACTAACACAAATGTTCTCCAGAAGGGGCTGACACAGACAGACAACTGTTATCAGAGCCATGGACTAAAACTAAATGCCAAGAAATGCATAATGGTATCCTTTGGGAAGTCATCCAGCCCTGGTAACTATCCTATTGGTGACACACCCCTAAGAGTAGACCCATTAGTCAGGGACTTAGAGACAAACATAGACAGTAGTCTGGCTTTTGACCATCATTTGTCTATAGTAGTGAGGAAATCGTTCTGTGTTGTGCAACTTATAGACAAAGGTATGGCATCAAGGTCCAAGGAAGTCATTGTTCCACTGTGTTCGGCATTCATCAGACCTGCCATTGAATACAGTGTCTCTTTTGGAGTATACCTAACCAGGCATATCCATCAACTGGAACATCCACAGAGGTTTCTCACTAAAAGAATACAGGGCATAAGTAGCATGTCCTGTGTTGACCACTTTAAGGCCCTTCCCTGTATTCTGTCTCCTACAGGCTGTTGAGGGGAGATCTATGTCTGGCATGTAAGGCATTGTCAGACCCCACTCTGATGGACCTCCTGCATTTCCGCAAAACAAACAACACCAGAATTACCCATTTGAAAGACTTAGACCTTGCTTGTGATATAAATAGGACCTGCTGGAGAGACAGTTATGTATCCCAGAGACTACCCATTCTGTGGAACAGGTTCCCCATCCATATAAAGCAGAGTTCTGGAACAGGTTCCCCATCCATATAAAGCAGAGTTCTTTCCTAGCCCAGTTGAAGTGTAACTTGGATAATTGGATGGGGAACAGGAAATTCATCCCTGGTTTGGTACCTATGTATTTAGGACACAGGCAGCCTGTAAATGGTTCATTTTCCCAGCCAGTGCTTGTAAATGTTTCACCTCCCAAACCCTTGCTTCCAATTAAGAGTACCATTACTTGTCAGAGATTTGGAATGCATGGCTAGGGTTAAAAAGACCTTTATGGTCATTAGCCTAGTAAACACATGTGAACCTATGATGTTTGTACAGGTGGCATTGTTCTGCAGTCTGTGCCCCTCCCCACACACAGCTGGATAGTAACCTGTCTTGCCTTTGTGTTATTTTTTCTGTTTGCAGAAGCCACCCAAGCTGAGTAGTAACCTTTTGTGACCTTGTGCTATGTTCTTTGTCAGCATGAGCTCCAACTTTAGCTGGATAGTAACCTGTTATGTCCTTTTGTTGTATTACCTCACCCTGTCTGCTGTTTCCTATGTTATGTCTTTGTTGCTACCATGCATCATTTCCATCCTATCTTTGGTCACGTTGTCTGTAACACATTACAAAGTCTTTTCAAATAAATTCTTATTCCTGACTTTTTATCTGCTGTAATGTAGTGATTTCACTTTTTATTGCGCTGCAAAAGGCCAGGAAACACAATGATTATAATATTGAGGTAACTTAGCACAACTGTCTCTGAATCATTGCCATAAAACATTGAGCTAACAAACCTTTGAAAGAATACCATGTTCATTCATCGTATCTCTTCCAGGCCAAGGAATACAAACTATGCTCATGCACAGACACAGAGAAGCCCATAGCACCACCACTTTGCACTAGTGATAATTTCCATAGTGCACCATTGCCAACCAATGATACACATCACATGATGCCCATAAATTGCAGCCATGTGTATGGAGCTTCCATTTTGCTTCTTGTCCTGACCTTCTGAGCAGGCATGGTCTGTTTAGGTACTGGATTCAGCAGAGCTCCTGTCTGGTGCAGCCAGGAGAGTGCAGTATTTTTGTATGTGCACAGGTTACCACCACCTTGCCAGGGTGGTAGATGATGCCATCCCTATAATAACCTGCAGAAATACTACCCCCAGCCTATTCAACCAATGGGAGGCAAAGGTTATAGAGACTGAGTCAGCATTTTACAGTAAGCACTGTATATAGTCTTTGTTATGTATTTTTTTGGATTTGACTTCTGTTGGGTGCACCACTTTGTACCAAGAGAATGAGGCCCAACAGGCTGTGCATGTGGTGAGGTATGTATATTATGTCCATGTCTGTCAGGTACAATTGAAATCCTATTTTTCATACTTGTACCAATATGTTTCTGAATTTGCCTTGTACAGGTTCAGCTTGGGTGGTGTAGGATGTGGAAAGATGGTGGCTGTCTGAGTCTACTCCAGCTGATTCAGGAGTAGATGCTGGGCATTCTTTATCAGCAGCAGGATGAAGGTCACCCTGTTGAAGGTGAACTGGAGCTTTTTCTCTTGTGGCCACATTTCAGGGGGGGACAGGGGCTCCTCAGTTGTGAGTGACTGGTGGGGTCCTCCTTGGTCACCCACTATCAGGTTTGGTGGCTTTTTGTGTCCGGGTTGTGATGGCATCTGGACTATGATATTGGGACCATTGAGCACCTCATGTTGCAGCTGATAGTTTTGTGATTTGTTATCCCTACTATTGGCTAATAAAGACAGAGCCTGCCATTGATGTCAGACATGCAGTTGACTGTCACTACTAGGTCAGCCCAACTTTCATATAACTTCATGCATAGTGCATCGGCTAAAGGTATGACATTCTTGTTCCATTTTTAGAGTGAGTTTTCACTTCATTATGAAAAGTTGATGTCAGTGATTGTGTGTCTTACAACTTGGGGATTGGAGCCCTGTCTCTTCAAGTTGATGTTTGATTGCTTGAAAGTCCTGGATCCTAGCATTAATCAGATTAGAGAGCCCAGTTTAATGTTTGAAGCTTTTTTCATATCTTTTAAGTGAGATCTTATTGTTTTGGTCCTCAAAAAAAAGACCCAATGATTTTGATAGTTTTTCTCCTCTGTCAAACTTGCCATTTTTCATTAAAGTTTTAAAGAATGTATTTAATGTGCTGAACGTATCTTTTTCATTGGCTAATGGAGCCTTTCAGTCTGGTTCCACTCTCATCACAGTACTAAGATATAAAGATAATGATATCCTCATAGCCACAGCTCAACATTTTTATTCTGTGCTGGTCAACAATGACCTGTCTGTGGTATATGTCACTGGACCATCTAGCATTTGGATTTTTTATTATGGCCTCTCCCATAGTCCTTGATTGGTTTGCCTTCCTTCTGTACGATGCTCCCATAGGTGCTCTGTGGCAGTGTGGCATTAAGTCTTCCACTTCTAGTGGAGTTCCAAAAGGTTTAGTAATGTGTCTGTTTTTTAAGGTATTTGTATTGCTCCTTGGAGATTTTATCCATGAGGTTGGAGTGTTGTGTCATTATTATATTGCAAATGATGGATGGATGCATGACTTCACGTATCTTTCCATCAGGAAAATATTGCACATGTCGATTCTTCAGTAAATGACTTAGAGGCTTGCCTTTTTACTATACTCAGCTGAAACCCAACATGTCCAACTCAGAGACTTGGTCATTCATTTTACTGTGTGAAATTCCTCTATTTTACCACTTTGTTTATAATGTATGGTGGCAGTAAGCTGGAGTTTGTTTATGTCTGGGTTACATAATCTTGGCATTATCCTTCATATCTGATCAACATTCAGAATCCATATGACTGTCATGGTCAAGCCACCATGCTATCATCTTTGGAATACTTCCAGACATAGATATCTGATGTCTCCCCAGGATCTCTCTGTGTTTTCCTGCATCAGCTATGGCAGCAACCTTTACAATGGGCTTCTCAGTAATACGTTTAATTGATCACAATTTCTGCAAATCTCAGCAACATGGTTACTAACTGGTTCTAATCATTAGCAGCATGCTAGTCCCAAGCTGCCAGGGCTGCACTGGCTCCTTAGACATTTTCATATAATTCTCTAAAGTATTGATATTGTCTTTTTTAGCCATGCTGGTTTGAGTTGAGTTGGGGCAGAAGGACTCAGGTGCCTACAGCCACCCTGGTTGGTTTGGATAGGGCGAGTGAGATTTTCTTGACTCAGAAGAGAAGTGAGTTAACTTTTGCCAATGATTTCTCATTATCTATATCGGATGTTAGTGAGAGGTCTAGCCCCAAATCGAGGAATTTAAAGGAGTTAGTTGTTTATATTGGTGTGTCAGAAAGGGTAGTGATACTGAGTGACATTGGTGATTTCATTTTTGGATTGTGCCAAATAGCATGCTTTGTTTGTGTAGGGTTAAGTATTAGTTTGTGTTCAGACTGGGGTGATGGTAGTAATAGATAAGGAGCAAAAGTAAACCAGTGGTAGGGTATCTCTTAAACTGCAAAGGGTTAAAAATAAAGATTTTGCAGGGAAGAATTTTTGGAAACCATTGTATGATTATTTTGGTCTGTGTTGATTGTTCAGTCAGTGCAATAAAAAATGTACAAAGTGTGAGCTGCTCTATCAAAGCAAATCATTAATATTACACAATGTTGTATTCCAGACGGTCATCCAGAAATAATTATTTTAAAGCTGTCACAAGATAGCATACGGAAGCCTCCTTTAAGCCCTACAAGAATCCACTGTGGCCAATGAGAAATACAAATGGCTGTAGAATTAAAGAAAATAGCATCACTGTTGAGAGCATCAGTGGCAGACATTGTTACAGTTACTGGTTTTGCCCCACCCCCATCTTGCAGTATGAATTCTGAAGATGTCTACATACAGTAAGCACTACCTTGATTTGTTAAAATACTGGCAAAAGCTGAATTTACTTTTGAGCTTCGATTATATGAAATTAATTCCTTTTTGTGAGTAGAGAATGATTTATTGGATGAGATTAACAAGTTAAGTGATATTAAAGTCTGTTTTTGCCAGTTATAAAAATTAATATAAGGAAGTGTTAGATAATTTGACAGTGTTTGAGTGTCCTCTTTTGCTTTAATGGGTGTTCATCTGACTTTGTTGAATAAGGGTTTGTCTTTTATTTCATCCACTGGTTTAGTCCAGCAGATGTCATAACAAACACCACATCATTATTTTTTAGAATGTTTATTTTAAGCTAAATTTTTTTCATTATGGATATAGTTTTAAGAATTCAAGTTTTGTCTGTCATAACAAATAATCCACGAATTGGCATTGTAACACACGTGAGCGAGACTGTTGTAATATGTTGCATCAACAGCAAAAAAAATCAGTCAAGTGAAAGAAAACTTTCTCATTCAGAACTACACCACAGTGTAGCTGAACAAAATTGTGATACTTCATTCCCAGTGCAAAAACATACTTACAGAGGAGAATAATAACAATAATTATAATAAAATAACATAAAATAAAAGTAAAAATAGAATAAAATAATAACATAATGACCAGACATACTTTACATATAAATAGAATTGAGTAAGAACATGTGCATGACCTTACTATAACATAAGAACTAAGCAGCATATGGAATGGTCAGCATGAATATTGCACAGTGTGATTAATATTGCACTCCATAGAGTCCAATGGTAAGGTAAGGTGTGAACCAGCATTGGATATACATATCAGTAAGTTATTGCACATGAAAAAGCTTAATACTTACAGTGCAGCAAAGCCTGGATATGTAAGGATCTGTACAGTCAGATAAATAGCTTAACTGTGGTAGGAGGGGAAGAATGCATTGACAGTCTCCTGGCTTGTTTTTCACAAGAGTTCAGCAGTCTGATGGAGAGAGGAAAGAAACTGTTGTTAAGTCTAGAGGTCCTACAGTGTATACTTCTGTATCTCCTACCCGAGGAGAGGCAGAAAAGCATACCATTTGCAGGATGCAAAGGATCATTGGATATCTTCCTGGCTGTACTGATGGAGCATGATTCATGTAGGTCTTCCAGAGGTGCAAGAGAGGAACCAAAGATTTTCTCTGCTGCCCTTACAACTCGGCTAAGAGCCTTGTGATCGGAGGTATTGCAGCCCCCATACCAGACAGTGATGTTATTAGTAAGGACGCTTTCGATGGTACCCCGTAAAAAGTTTTCTTTATTATGTTCACTGTTACTTTTCTTAATGTGTTCTGATCTCTGAAATGTAAAAACTTCCTGTTCCATTTGGTTATTATAACTGTTTTAGCTTTCTTAAGCAATGTTATTTTCACTGTTACTTTTCTTAATGTGTTTCTGATCTCTAAAATGTAAAAACTTCCTGTTTTATTTGGTTTATTAATCCTGTATTTACCATGTAACAATATTTTTTTGTACTTTTTATATTTTTGTATATCTGTGTGGAGCTTTTCTCCCTGGGCCTCTACTGAAAATGGATATATATCCAGCTAGACTAGCCCGGTCAACAAATGTAAAATAAATAAAAAATAAAAAAAAGTTTGGAGGATGGTCTTCCATAGTTTTGCCTTCCTCATTTTCCTTAGGAAGTGCAATCATTTAACCAACTAAAAAAACAATGTGAAAAGAAAACCAGAGAAATTGTTTTAGCGTAAAAAATCCTTTAATCTCCGCTTTCGTCTAGAAGACTTCTTCAGAAAAGATAATGTTACACTCACAACACAGCATATTTATATCAAAACAGTTAAAAATAATTACAGCAATTAAAACAGTTAATACACCCTAATTAAACAATTAACTTCCAAAAGTTACAGACTTGAAACTGACTATAAATTTTAAGAAAGCTTATTACCTTAAAACATTTTATATTAACACTATCGTTCAAACCAGGTGGATTGTCTGCATTTAATCTGAGTTGCCAGAGTTTCTTTAAAAGTTTGTTAGAGAATGATGAGAACAAAGTTTTGTTACCTAAGTCTGACAAACCGAAGGGTATGTACAAATGTTACTCTTGTAAAGTTTGTAGATATAGTCATGAAGGACCATATTTAACTGTGTCTCACTTTAATCGAACTATTGTGGAAGGTTTACATGCCAGAGCGCTAATGTTGTGTATATTGCTTTGTGTTCAGGATGCTCAGCATTCTGCATAGGCTTGACTACTAGGCAATTAAATGCACGTATTAAAGAACATATTTATGCTATCAAATGCAAAGACACTAACAACGCCTTATATAGGCATACACCTAGTTGTTCATTAAATAAAAAGTTTACTTTTTCTGTGCTTGAACATGTAAAAAAAGATTTGAGAAGTGGTAATAATAAAAAGAGAGTTGAAAGGAAAGAAACTCTGTGGCAACTCAGATTAAATGCGGACAATCCATCTGGTTTGAATGATAGTGTTAATATAAAATGTTTTTTAGGTAATAAGCTTTCTTAATATTTATAGTCAGAGTTTTAAGTCTGTAACTTTTGGTAGTTAATTGTTTAATTAGGGTGTATTAACTGTTTTAATTGCTGTAATTATTTTTAACTGTTTTGATATAAATATGCTGTGTTGTGAGTGTAACATTATCTTTTCTGAAGAAGTCTACTAGACGAAAGCGGAGATTAAAGGATTTTTTACGTTAAAGCAATTTCAGTGGGTCTTCTCTGGTTTCCTTTTCACAGTGTTTTTTTAGTTGGTTTTAGTTGTTGCACTGTGTACCATTTTAGAGGTTTTGTTTGTTTTTTTTGAATGGCTAGTTTTTCCGAAGAAGTGCAATCATTGCTGAGCTTATTTGACCATGTAAGGTACATGAACTGACCAGGACAGCTCCCAGAAACTTTGTACTTTTAATGCCTTCCACTGTCGTCCCTTTCATCTTTAGAGGTTGTTGTGGTTCTTGAGATCTTCTGAAATCCACAATCAGTTCAGTAAAAAAGTATATTTTTAAACTTTATCTATTGCTGAGACTGATGCACTGGCAGAATTGAAAATGAATAATACTGTTGAGATCAAGCCAGATGATAAAATGGGTGATGTGGTGGTTTTGGGTGTGGAAAGGAGAAATGGATTCTTTGAGTGACAAATCTATCTAGGGAGACATTATACATGTTGATATCGAAGGTAAAAGTGGGTCTTTAACATCTACATCTTAATGGTCTGATTGTTACAGAATTCATTTGTTGTTTTTATGTCTGTGAACCTGTTATGAAGATTACCGAATAAACAAATCATTGGTATAAGGATCTCTGCAACCCCAGCCACAATTGTTTTTGGCTGTGGATGACTAACAGAATCTCTTTCCATTTATGATGAGAGGACTTTGTGACCATTATTAGAGAAGGTTCCGTTGGTGGTGACTGACACACAGCATCCCCATGAGTAGTACTATCAAGTTACGATTTCAGAATTGTTGTGACCATAGATATACAATCTTTATTTATGGTGATATGTACATGGCATTAATAGTATGTGTCTAATACTGATTTTTCTAATTCTAAGATTAATTTGCATGCTATTTTAACTGGTGTTAGAAAATAATGCATTTGCTTTCTATGACCTTTTGTTTTTTCTAGCATACAGGTGTTGCAGTGTATATAATGTGTGGTATGTTAACTTAGTACTACTGCAATGAAAGAAGGCCTCTGTTTTTGTTATTGCTTTGTACATATGTGGATGACACTTTTTTTGTATTGGGAGTGACATGAATTCACTTGATAAATTTCAAAATGATTTAAATGCGAGGGTGGAGTTTTTGAAATTTAAATTAGAATGTTCAACTGAATGAGTCATAAAGTCATAAACAAGGACACAGATGAACATATTGAGATGGTATATATATATATATATATATATATATATATATATATATATATATATATATATATATATGGGTCTACTGTATATAATTGAAAACTCACTTTTTCAAAAATAAACAGTAGACCTGTGGTTACGCAAAAGTGCACGTCCGCGAACATTGGTTCAACGAACCGATAACAAACAGAAAAACATTGTGCCCCCCACACCCTCCCCCAGCTTAAATATACCAACTCCGAGTTCGCACTACAGTGGGGAAACACGTAAATTCCCTTTCCCCACTGTAGTGTGCTTTGGCACTTGTGTTCCTTAACAGTTCATTGAACCATTCTTCGCGGAAATGCACTTTCGCTTAAGTGCACTTCCGTAACTGAGAATCCACTGTTCATTTTCGAACAAGTGGATTTTCGGTCTTTTTCAGTAGACCCATATATATGTATGTATATATATATATATATATATATATATATATATATATATATATATATATATATATATTTATATATAGGTCCACTATGTAATCCCGAAATAGTGAAATCCGAATTTCAGTATTTCGAAATTACATAGCCAAAAACCCAACTACAACACACATTTCTGAAACCGCATAACCGCATAATTCAATATCCCAAACTTTCTCTACACATACGGCACACACATACACATACACATACAGACAACTCCCCCCCACAATCAAATAAATATACTACACTACAGATAAGCAGGGAAGCAAGCCCTCCTGCACCCCCCCCACACCCCCCTACTAATATATTCTAACTCCAAGATCGCACTGACACACAAAGGAAACTCACACTCACACATTTTACAGTCTCTCGCACACACACATCACAGTCACAACACACACTTACACACACTAAAGCCCCTAACCAACATGCTTGCACATGCATACTTACCTAAACTTCTGCCCATCCATTCATCCACACACCGCACCAGCGGAAGCAGAAATTCAACATCTCCGTGCTTTGGGATTTTGAATTTCGCGCTTCTGCCAGTTTTGGAATTTTGAGTTTTTGGCCGTGTAATTTCGAAATACTGAAATTCGGGATTTCAGTATTTCGGGATTACATAGTAGACCTATACATATATATATATATATATATATATATATATATATATATATATATATATATATATTGTGACAAAGGGGAATACTGGTAGCACAGCTATCTGGAATTATGTAAATGATTATATAACATTCTTGTGTTACAAATGTATTATATCTGTGTGTTATATGTATATCAAACTACGGGTACAGAAGTGTGTGCTGAAAAGTTTTTTTGCAAGACGCTGTTTAAAATGTAATAAGTGTGTGCCCTATTGGAATGGAACAGAAATGTATATGCACTGTTGAAACTGTTTGAATGTATATATTTTAACAGTAGAAACTGGAATACAGGAGGTTAACTTCAGCCCAGCAAAACTTCAGAGAAATAGCTGAAATTAAATTCAGTGCAGCGGGAGACAATGTCTGTACTAGGGAGCTTTCTGTATTGTTTTTAAATGTGGAGGAATATAAATTGTTTTATGACTTCCAGCATCTGCCAAAAGATCTGAGGTCTATGTATTTTCACAGGTAAATGCTAAATACTGCTAGCTTTCAGTAGTCAGGGTTTCACCTGGGATAGTCAGATGACATGAAATGAAGTCAAGGTGTAATAGCAGTAATATTTGAGATATTAATTTAAAAAGTCCCTTAGAGAGATGCAGCATTCTGTGTTCTGTCTTTGACCTGGCAACAGCTAGATGATCTGTTCACCACATCTGCCTTGCTCTGATGAAGTAAGTTTCTAGGGAACAATATAATTCTCTTAGATATAGTCAAGAATATAGCAAAGCTTAGTTTAGATATTTTTCTTTATTTCTTTGACTGTCCTGCAATGTTTTAAATATTTCCTGTGATTTTGAACTCTGATGTCACTGTAAATATATATTTAGCATTGTCTTGTTCTTTTATTATTTATTATTAAATATATTTAAACCTTTCATTGTGGCTGATCTGTCTAGAGATATTTAAGTTCATAGGTAGGTACTAGGCTATCGGCCCAAGGGCCTAAGTAAGCCTAGCCAACAAGGTTCCCTGGCTTACACCACCCAAGAAAGTTAATTTCCTGTGCCCTTGTCGAGCAGAGCCACAGACATGATCCCCGGGGTGTATTTCCTATTTCCCATCCACTCATCAAGATTTTTCTTGAAGAGTGCTAATGAAGAACTTTGCTTGACATAGATGGGTAGCTTGTTCCAGAGTATAGGAAGTCTCTGGGACAGGAATCTATGCCTCCAGCATGTCCTGTTTATTGTGGCAAGAAGGTTTAGGTCCCTAAAGTGTGTGGCTCAGAGGGATTGGGATTTCTTAAGGTGTAGCATGTCCAACAGCTCTGGGTTTAACATAGCTTTATATGTTAGGCGGAGATCTCCTCGGAGTAGGCAATATGCTACAGAGTAAAGCTGGGGTTTTTTGAGGCGGTCAGAGTAGGGCATCTGTTTGAGGCCAGTAATCCTCTTTGTAAGGTGCTTCTGTGGCCTTTCCAGCTGCTGCAGATGTCTTGTGAGGTAAATTCCAAAAGGGGCGTTGTACTCTATAATGGGTCTAATAAATGCCGAGTAGAGGGGAACAGTGACCTCTTTTTTCCTGGATGAGAGCCCTTTTGTGATGATGTGTGCCACATAGAAGGATTTCCTGACTACTGTGGTGATGTGATTATCAAAGGAGAGACTACTGTCCACCTGGTTCCCAAGGTCTCTTATCACACATTCAGCATTAAGTAGACTGCCGTTTATGTGGTAGTTCATGGGTATAGAGTTTTTACCTAGGGGGATGACAATGCACTTTTTGGCATTGAGCTTGAGGCCATGCCTCTGACACCAGGCATCTGTCTCAGTGAGGCCCTTCTGTAGGATGTCCACATCATTTGGAGACTCAGCTATGGCTCCTAGTTTGCAGTCATCTATAAACTTTGTTAGCCAGAGACCTTCTGTGTTAGCCTGTACTTCAGAGAAGTAGATAGCAAACAGGAGAGGTCCCGGGACTGAACCCAGTGGTACTACACTTGTCACTGGTTTGAAGTCAGATTTGGAGTCTATAACTTTTGCATTGTGGGTTGTGTCAGTGAGCCAGTTGGCAACCCATTTTGTGACGTAGGGATTTATACCTAGTTTAGTGAGTTTAGCTATAATTCCAGAATGGGGGAAAGCCTTGGCGAGGTCAAGCTAGGCTGTGTGAACCACCTTACCCTCGTCTACGGCTTTGGTGACTGTCTCAAAGAAGTCAATCAGGTTCAGAAGGCATGATCTGCCTTTCACAAACCCGAACTGGGTGGGGTCCAGAGTTTGGAGGTTACCACTGTCTTTGTTTATGAGTTCCATTATGATATGTTCCATGGCCTTGCAGACCAGGCTCGTGAGGCTAATAGGGCGATAGTTCCCAGGATCAGTGGTGGCTCCCCCTTTGTGAAGTGGGGTAACTGTTGCTGTGTGCCATTCAGTGGGTACAAAGCCTGATGTGAGACTATGGTTGAACATGGTGCTTAGGTGGGGAGCCAGTTCGTTCTGAAGTTTGTGTAAAACGCAACCTGGGATGTTGTCCGGTCCCTTGGATGCTGTGTTTTTGTTTTTAGAGAGTGCAGCTTTTACCTGCATAGATGTGATTAAAGGGACTCTGCATTCTTCCTGTAGAGATATGGCCCTTTAGGGGGGGGGGGTAAAGTTAGCACTGAACCTGTCTGCCAGGATGTTGGCAATATCAGTTGGTTCTGTAATTTTTGTGCCGTTGTGCTGTAACTCAGAGCAGATCTGTGTGTTGCCATTGATGTTCTTGACATAGTTTTAGAATTCTTTGTGTTTGCCCTTAGAATCAGTGGCAATTTTGTTTTCGTAGCTAGCTTTGGAGGATCTTATAAGGGATCTCAGCTTCTTACTGAGGCTGACCAGGCAGCTCTTCCACTCATTAAATTTTACTCTCTTTTGCAACAGTTTCCTCCTTCTGTTGTAGAGTTTGGTTATGGCAGGGGACCACCAGATTGGCTTCCTTTTTTTGGAGGATGGCGTCTTGGTTCTGTTTGGAATAGCATGATCCATGCACCTGTATAAGTGCTTATAGAGTGTATTTATGTAGGATTCAGCAGTCGTAACTAAATTGTCCATTTGTATGGGTGTCCTGAAGTTCACCACTTCTGTCTTAAGAAGCATGAAGCTGGCTTTGGAGAAATTTTTTACCATGGTTTCCTTAATGGTGGGTGGTGGAGGGATGCGGATTTCTAAGGCGATTAGCTTATGGTTGGATCTGACCAGTGAGGTGTTGATTTCAGGTGTGGAACACCGGTCGCTCATGTTGGTAATGACTAGGTCTAGGATATTGTTGCCTCTAGTGGGGGTGTGGATAAGTTGATCCGGGGCACTGGAATTTCTGAATTCCAGAAAGCGTTGAGCGAAGGAGTTGGTACATGTGTAGATCTCCCAGTTAATGGTGGGATAGTTGAAATCGCCCATTATTAGGGTGTTTGGTTGAACTCTGATATTTTCCAGTATATCAAGAAAAGAGGAGTGGGAATCTTGGGGCATGGTGGGGGGTCTGTAGCAAGCTACAATTTGGATTGCAGTTTTGCCCAGAGTTAGTTGCACTTGGATAACCTTGGATGCATTATGCTGTGCAACTAGCCTAGGGGTGTGGATATCCTTAATGAATATGGACACACCTCCGCCTTTGGTGTTCTATTCCAGGTTAGATGCCTGAAAAGTGTGGTATGAGTTATAGCCTGGTAATGCAGGGGTGCTCTCTAGAGCCTTGAACCAGGTCTCAGTCACTGCACAGGTATCGATGTTCCCCATTTTAAGGAGTGCCTCGAGTGAGTGCATTTTGAGATTTAGACTTCTAGCACTGAGTTGCACTACCCTCAGTTTTTGCTTGCCTGTTCCTGTTACAGTGGTGAATTTGTCATTTGAACCTTGCCTAAAAAAGGCACTATAGGGGCGGCAAGAGCCTTAGCCAGTATCCTGAATCCCAGGGGCGACAGGTGCAGGCCATCTCTGGCAAAGCATTGTTCTGAGTGTACTTGCATATTTATTTGGAGACACTGTGTAGGCCACTACTAATAGCCTTGCTCGTGGTCAAACTGCCATCTATATTAATAGTAACATTACACAGTAAGATTGGACACTCTTTGTTAAGGGCCTTAAAGTAGCTGATAAGGAGCTGGCTGGTGGGAGTGATAACTACCTTATAGTCTGGGCAAAAAGGGGCATAGCTAGTGAATCTCTGCCAGCCTTCCCCAGGTGTGTGTGTGTGTGTGTGTGTGTGTGTGTGTGTGTTAGTGTTAATCAAACCTCAAAGGGTGTGTGTGTGTGTGTGTCAGTCAAACCTCAAAGGGTGTGTGTGTGTGTGTGTGTGTGTGTGTGTGTGTGTGTGTGTGTGTGTGTGTGTGCGTGTGTGTGTGTGTGTGTGTGTTAGTTACTTGGGCAGGTACACAAATCACTGGTTGGACAGAGAGGGTGCTGGATGTCTTGGCTCGGCCACTCAGCTGAGATATCAACTCTATAGCTGTGCCAGTGGGGAGTCTTATTGGGGATATGGAGAAAGAGAGAGAAACCAGCCCCTGATTTACTGTGGTCTCTGTGTGCTTTTAAGGGAAATTGCACTTAATGTAGAGCAATACATCTGGAAATGCTGTGTGTGTATCTGTCATCCTCCCAATTTACGTCTCCCACTGGTGCCAGTGGTGAGGATTGTGGCTCCTTGATTACTGGTCCAGTGTTGGGTCGTCACAATGGGAATCATTAATTTGGTTGAATGTTCAGAATATACAATGGCTGTAATGCCAGTTGAGGAGTCATATGATTGTAGAATGCCATCATTACTCTGTGGTAGGTCACAGTGCTGCGGGAGGTGATTATTTACTCTTTCCCTACTGTAAGTATATTGAAGTATCAGGACATGTGAGGGGTGCAGGAGGGCTTAAACTTTTTTTATAGCTATGTGGCATTTCAGTCTTATGATATTGATAATTTCTGATTCACTATTTTGTTTTTACGATCTTCTGAAGTACACTCATACATATGAATATTATCGATGGCCAAAAATGCAGTGATACACATTTAACAGTGAATGTAAGTGGTCGATCCAATGCTAGACCTTATTTTAGTGGGCATAGAACACCTGCATTGAAGGCAAAGGAAAATAAATTGAGATTACCATAAACTTGTTCTGGAAATGTAAAAATGGTCAATGGCATTATTAAAAGAAACAGGGTTATTTCTCTCCCAGTCCTGACACAGCAAATATAGGAGGTGGGGGATACCCAGTTTCACTTTAAAAATAAGAAATATTTGAAGAAAGAGAGTTGTGTTGTGATGATATGAGTCTTAGGAACAGAGTCATGTCAAAGCATGTCGCTACACAGCTTTGCAGAAATAGCAATGTAGATTTATGTTTGAAGGGATTGTTTTATTCACTCAACCAATTGTAAGCTGTATGAATTTTATTATACTGATTACATGACCACAAATGGTGAAAATGTGTCGATATTTAATGTCTGTACACTATTTTATATTGGCAAAATGAATAGATGGTTCAGAGAATGAAAAGCTGAACATCTAATTGAGATTAGAAGTGTGTAAAGTAAGCTGTTTCTCAACATTTTGCAAATATAGGTGATGTACATTGTCCTACAAGTTATTAAATCTGTTCTGAGATGTGGTGATATATTTATACAGATCTGGTTAAATATAGAGGGGAAAATTATTTTGCCCAGTTTGAATGAGTAAAATAGCCAGAAGTCAGTACTGAGATTTATGCCTTTAAAAATGTATATGTTTTAGATGAGTCCTTGGTTATTTCTTTTTTAAATGGATAAAGGAATGGCTGTGTTTTCAAATGACTTGTAATGTCATTAAGCATGAAAGTGTTTTTGTGTTTGCATTTTGTGTTTGTTTGTGTTTGGAAGTTTTGTAGTAAGTTTAATAAAGGATCTGTCTATAGTTCATGGTCCCTGTGTGGTTGGACTTTGTTTTGGTTGTGTAGACCTAGATTTACCTTGTGGTAGCGGGGGTGCATTGGTTTATTCCTTTGGCTTACACTAATCCAGTGTGGAATCATCAAATAGCTTCATATGACAGCTAGTGGATTTGTTTGCTCTAATGATGTCTTCAGATATGCTACATTTACAGGAACAAAAGATAAACCAGTGTTTGGGGCTGGACCCTTCTGTCTATCATATCCTCCTTACTGTGGAAATAACCATCAAGGAGGACTTGGCATGTACAGAGGTGTACTTGCTGTGTACCTGTAGCTATCACAAGTGATATCCTGGTAGGACACAGGCAATTCTATACTAGTGGCAGGTAAAAAGACACTATTATCCTGTGATGCTGAGCACCAACGTGAATAGTGCTATATCCAGGATTCTCATGTGTCAGTCTCCAACACAGGCTAGGATTATATCTGTCCCACATATAACATATTCACACTTGGACTGATTTCATCAGAATGTATTTTTATAAGAAGTATTCCTTCTGACACTTAATGAACCTAGCTAATGTGCTTTGAAGCCCTGCCATATTCATCTTGGAAAACTCAGAAACAATTGGATAGTCTCCCAGATTTGCATTTTCCAAACAAACTGTAAGTATCTAAATGCAAATAGAACATTAGGGTCCAAGCAAAGAAGGCATTTGTGTTTATATCATATGCATCTGTTACATTAATAACTTTCATAAAACTTTATGTAATGTGCATTTGCTGTGTTTCATTCTGAATTATGTATGCGTGATTTTTACATGTGCATCTGATGGGTACTTGAGTTCATCTGACTGAATGGGTCTGTGTTTACGCAAATGTATAGTGGGTGGGTCCCTATATCAGTTTGTGTATTTGTGAAATACTTGATTAAATTAACTAACCTTCATCAGCAGATAAATAAGACTTGTTGGCGTGATAGATTCATATCCTAATAGTTATGACTCACCTCTGAAACAAACATCCACCACATGTCAAGCAGAGCAGCCACCTTCAAGATGAACCTAGATAATTGGATAGACAGCCTCAAATTCTCTCTTGGTATATCTTGTCTTACTCCCCATGAGGCTAGACAAAAAATTTGAATAGGGCTTTTTGGTTAGGCTTAAAATGTTCTGCAGACCAATTGTCTATTACTGTGTCTATTTATCTGTGTACACATGATTGTGTGCATGGGTTTCTTATGCATGTGTGTTTGTGTACATGTGTGTGGTTATTTAATTTTGGGAAATTAGACATTGTAATTGTTGACTGACATTTGGGCATATTCCTTTGCAAAAAATGTCAGTGGTGAAACAGGTAACACACTCGCTTTTGTACAGAAGACTGTGGGTTCTATTTCCACACCAGGTAGATATATTGTTGACAGTGCAGAGTAGCATAAGGGAGGATGCTACACTCTTCAGTGTGTTGTCCTTTGGATGAGACATTAAACCAAGGTCCCATCTGCTTGAGTTGGTGGTAGCTCAGGTTGATGGAAAAATCCCACAGTACCTATTGAAAAGAATAGGGAAAGTTACCTGATGCCCTGGCAAAATTTCCCCTAGAAGTATAAATACCACCTAGGGTCTCTTCTGAAAAGAGGCCATTAGCCTAGTGGGACTAACATTGTTAGCATATATTTAAAAAAGAAATGTGGCTATTACAAGTTATCAGCCATGGTGTATCTGGAAATTTACAGACGATGGAGTGCACTTGGCCTGATAAATCACTTTTGTATATTTTGCGACCCTCAGTACTGCTGGCAAGAGGTTTTGACTTTTAAAGATGGGCATAGACCGGTATCCAATACTGGTCAGTTTATGCTGCATAGTCCTTGACAAAAAATGTTGAGATGGTAGGTGTTTCCACAGAAATGTTGGAAAAGAAGACAGAGGTGGCAGAGAGTGAATGCTGGAGAGAATCTTATATTTTAGGAATGAGGAAAGAGAACAATCTGCATTTCGAGGAGATGTAGTTGTAAAGAGCAATAAGAGGCTATAAATATAAATTCACAGGCTGAATGTTGAATATGGGTAAGAGAGTGGAGGTGCATGGTTCTCCTGCATGCGTGGTAATGTCCTAGACTGATGATTCCTTAATAAGAGATCATCCTCAGAAAATAGAAAATAACCCTGAGGTGGATTGGCAAAAATTCGGCTTGATTAAGGTATGATACTTTGCTGTTAGATTACATTTCATAGATTTGACAGTAGAAAAACAGAAGTTGCCCATCTAATAATCTCTGCTTCTGTAGCTACTATCTTTTGAATCTTTCTTTTACACCTTAGTTTTATCACCACCCATGTCAGGCCTTTCTTGAAAGGCTCTGTGTTCTTACAGTTCACTACTCACTCAAGTAACCTTCTGCAAATCAAAATTACATATGTTAACCAGCATCATTAAATACACAGTAAAGATGTTTAACAAAGTCTGGTTGTAGAGGCCAGCGACTCTGGAATTGAACATCATTAATTTACAGATTGAACTGCTGTAGTTTGAAGCTACTGTTTCCATGAATGGCATTTTCTGATGTCTAGGCTGGATTTTGTACCTTTCGTCTGGTAGACATGCCTCATCCTTTCGTTTTCTTTCCTCGTGAGCTATATGACATCATACTGACCCTTGAAAATCTTGTTCTTCCCCTTTCCTGCCTACACTCGAGAGACAGAATAGATTTATTTCCCATAATCTCTTCATACACCTTGTCCTCTATTCCCATTATTACTCTGGTCATCTTTCTTTGTACATTATAGACCAACTTGATATCCTTATTTCTGTACAGGGACTAGAACTGAACACAGCTTTTCAGTTGAGGTCTTCAAAAGAACTTAAAAGATGAGAGATATAGTTCTGTTTTCATGAAGTCCCTTCTCTTATGGATACTGGCCCAGCATCTTGCTCGACTCGAACATAGTTTTTTTGCAGTTTTAACTGATGGTGCATTTCTCAGTTAGTACCACACCAGTTAATTTTCCTGTTCTTTGCTTTTCTTGGCAACTCCTCATAGACTGATATTTACTTGATACTTTCCTGCATTAACTTATAAATGCCACTTCTTTGTCTATTCTGTGTGCCTTTCTCATGTCCCTTTGTAGGTTGATTGGTACTAGGCATGCAGTCCAGAAGACCATTAAGGTGGCTAGTCAAATTCCCAATGACCCTAAAGCACTGTTTGGTTAAGTGACTTGCTCAAGGTCATACAGTAGGCATATGCAGGTGGAAAGATTCAAACCATGCACCCTTGGATGAGGAAAAGTTCATTAGCAACTCAGCTTTAGTCATGTGTACCAACTGCAAGAGTTTGAGGGTGTATTCCTCCATTCTCCATTATCCCTTCTAACATTGTGCAGTGACAAGTGGCTGGGCTTTTTCTTAGAACTAGTTAATATCTAGTCTAAAAATTTCAAAGAGCACTGGTCCCAGGGCTGCCCCCTGAAGAACATCCCTACCCATAGCAATTTCCTCTTCATTACTACTCTTTGCTGACTTTTACTTATTAAGCCAGTATTTGATCTAATTAATAGCCCTTTAGTTTGTCAAAACCACACTGCTAGCAAAGCTAGACTGAGCTTGTAACAAAACTTTAAGATTTGCCACAGACCGTCACTATAAATTACACAACTGTCTAGCACTCAGGGAACTTAATTGGCTAGAATTACCCCACTAGCTACTGTTATCACAACTTGCTACGTCTTGCAGAAGCCAAGTAACTGCCGAACCACAAACACATCACAAAACTCTATTCCCCCTGAATGACAACTAAGATCAAAAGACAAATATCTGCTCGCCATAAAAAAAATCTTAATTCTTCAGGAGCCTCACTATACTCATACAAAATTTCAAAAATGTGGAACTCCACCCCTCTGGCACTAAAACAGACCAAAATGGAAATTCCTTCAGAAACAACATGCCACCTTAGAGAAAAATGGATCTGCTCCTGCATGTCACTAGGCTGGCTAGTATAATACCAACTTTTTTCGGTACTTTTGTCAGGGCAACACTGTTAATGAGCAGTTTTGAGATTTCTGTAATCAGCCCAACACTGGAAAACAGCATTTTTTTGACAATAAGAATTATAGACTTATTTTACTTCAGCAAATGTTTATCAGTTCACATTCGCTTATTCAGCCCATCGGAAAACAACATTTTTTTTGTTTTTGACAATAAGAATTATAGACTTAGTTTACTTCAGCAAATGTATATCACTTCACAGTCACTTATTCTGCCATTGTCTCGTCTTAATAGTATTAATATTTTAAAAGTGTCCATTATTTTCTTTGGATTTGACCCTGATTCTGTTGAAACATGTCCTTGATTGATTGAAAAACATGCCCTGGGCTGACATTGTTTTTAAACATTATGACAGCAGCACGCATACTTACGACTATGCTTCTGCAGTAACACTTCATGCTAATAACTGCAGAGATTAATACACATATGATACTGTTAAGTATTGCTCCTATACACTTATAAAGTTGCCAGAATGACAGAGTTTGCATTAGCATGCATTTGCTGAAGGATATGACGTCTACAAACAAACAGTCACTGTTTCGTAACTGTAGTATTCAATTAAGTGCCAATTAAGTGCCATTTAATTTAGTAGCACAACACTACATTATGCACTCTCGTATACAGACACCACACATTATAATAATATCTGCCCACAATTATTCAAGAACTACATTACGGACTAATTCAGAACTAAACACATATGCTCTCATTCTTACTCCAAAAAATACAATACTTTCTCACACTCCTCACCAAACTCCAACATCTGTATAACCATTTTAACTCCAGGCTCACCATAAGTGGGGATATCCACACCAATCCAGGCCCAAATCTATCCTGTCCAACACAAACTGCTCCAACATAAATGTCAGAACATAACACCCCCACTTTCTTCATCCCTGGGCAAAACAACAACAGCAGCAAAACCAACCATCTTTTAATGCTAAATATTAATATTAGAAGTATCAAAAATAAAATACCTGAACTCCAGGCCACAATAGCACACTACTCCCCAGACATAGTTGCTTTAACAGAAACCTGGCTAAATAAAAATATAGCTAACTCAGAAGTTCTCCCTACCGGCTACAATATTATTAGACAAGACAGACCACTTCGTAAAGGGGGTGGAACTGCCTTACTATACAAGTCCAACTTAACTGTCCGTCAGTTACCATACTCCTTCCCCTCCCCCAAAAATTGGGACATATTTATCTCACAACTTCAACTTCACCCTAAAAAGGTCATTACCACAATTGTGATCTATATCCTGGTGTTCTTCCACATACTTACAAAAAAACCTTATTCTGGGGGACTTCAACCTAGATTGGTTCACCTGTATATCAGAACCACCAAGTAATCTAATAAATCTCCATGGCTGCCAGCAGCTAGTCCAGATTCCAACTAGATGTGATAAAAAAGCTAAAAGGGAATCCATCCTTGACTGGGTCCTAATTAACAACCCCACATTGTACCCTCACACAGGCAGTCTCCCAGACACCTTAAGTGACCACAACATAATATACTTTATACGTAGTAGAACAAGCATATGCAAAACCACTAACTATATATCCACTAGAAACACAAAAAAATTCTCTCCTGACCAGGCTGTAGCATATTTCAACAAAACATTTCTACAACACCTAGACACTGTCGCTCCATTATGCAAAATCAAGGTTAGAATCTCTACAAACCCCTGGCTCAGTAAAGAAACCAAACAAATCCTCAAGTCCAGAGACATTGCCTGGCTTTACTATAAAAAAAAAAACAAAGAAACACAAAGCTTAACTAAGTACCAAGAACTGCGCAACTGTGCAAAAAATGCATTAGGCAGGACAAAAAAATCCTACTACACAACATTACAGACTAAATACCAACACAACCCCCCAAAATTTTGGAAAAATGTAAACCAGCTACTAAAATCCACCAAAAAGGCTACCCCCAAACCAACCACCCCTGATGCTAAAGTTCCCATCGAAACACAATTCATCTCCCACTTTGTGAACTCAATTCTATCCTTAGTATCACAGGACAGTTCCTTCCTCACTATCCCCCTCAACACAAATAACACTAATACAAGCTTTACCCTCAAAACAGTTTCCACCACTTCAATCAAAAGCATGCTCTCCAAACTAAAAACCTCATCAACAGCAGTCGACCTACTCCCCAGCTATTTCTTGAAACTCACAGCAGATGCTATTGCTAACGCAGTCTCCACTCTCAAACAGATCAATTGTTGAAAACTGTGTGCCCAAACTCTGGAAAATATCCTATGTTACACCCATACATAAAGGCGGGACCTCCACTGAACTTAATAACTAAAGACCCATTGCTTTACTCTCTCCCCTGGCCAAAATCCTAGAAAAATGCATCCATACCCAGATGCTAAACTACCTCCTGGACAGCAACATCCTGTCACCTACTCAGCATGGTTTCAGACCTGCCCATAGTACCACTACAGCCCTCCTCTGCTTCACAGACACAGTAAACCGTCTCAAAAATGAAGGCCTACAGGTGTCAAGTCTTTTTTTGGATATGTCCAAAACATTTGATACAGTCTCACACCAAATCCTGCTAAACAAACTAAACCAATATCACCTATCAGATTCCACTCTTACCTGCTTCCAAAGCTACTTAACTGATAGGTACCAAGTTGTAAAATGGGAAAATTCTCTCTCTCCTCAGCTGCCCATAACTGTAGGAGTCCTACAGGGTTCTATCTTAGGACCACTACTATTCACAGTCTTCACAAATGACCTCCATACCTCCACACAGCATGCACCTATCATTCAGTATGCAGACGACACTACCTTAATCTGTGCTGCACAAAACATTCCCACCCTCCTGCAAACAACTCAACTAGCATTCTCTGACATTGAAAACTACCTTACCAAAGCCCAACTTATCCTCAGTCCAAAGAAAACTCAGCTTATGATTTTAACCAGTTCTAACAAAAACACTAACAGTCAATTCACTGTCTATGCCACAAATGCTACTCCAATCGCTCCAGTGGCACAGGCTAAGCTATTGGGAATAACCATAGATTCCCACCTAAAATTTAATAGTCATCGCAACTTAACTATTAAAAAAGTACATGCCAAACTAGGGTCACTCTACCGTATCAAACCATTTCTTACCAACAACACAAGATCAGCCATTGCTTGCTCCCAATTTCTATCCACCCTACTCTATGCATCTCCCATTCTGACTAATCTCAACAAAACTGAACTAAGCAAAATGGAAGCCTGCTATAACAGAATTGCCCGCTTTGCTGCAAATTGCTCATATAGAACTCATTACTGTACTGCTTTAAGACAGCTCCACTGACTTGAACTGCCCAACCTCCTAACCTACAATCAGCTCTGCCTCTGTCATTCTATCTATTACCTTCCCAGTAAGTGTCCTGCCCTCAGAAACCTAGTACAACATCACTCAGCCAAAAGGCCTCTTAGATCATCAAGCAAACTACTACTGGAAGTCACCAACAGCTACAATAGCTTTGGAGATGCACTATATAGTAGTTCAGTGGCTACAAAATGGAACTCTGTCCCTACTAGCATTCAAAACACATCAGGCAACATCTCAAGCAAAGTTGGAAGTGCCATGATTGCTCCCCAACCTAGTGAAAGCAGATAACATATACATACTAAATCTAGAGTACTTGATAATAGTTTTCAATCTTACTCACAAACACTGGTTAATCTACAATATATGCACTGTACCTGTGTACTATGTATGTATTCTACCTATGTTCCAAATTTCAGCTGTACACCACAAATCTATTAATTACCTTTATTTTTAAAATGAATATTTTTTTGTTTGTTCTCTCCACTGTAACTGTTGATATGCCACATACCACTGTAAAAACAAGTCTCTTGTAATTTGTGTGTATACTGATCATGTCTAAATAACTAAATTTGTCTGTAATTTTTCTTTGTGGAGCTTTTCTCCCCGGGCCTCTGCTGAAAATGGCCTTTTCGACTCAGTCAGACACCGCCGGTTAACAGATGTAAAATAAATAAATAAATAAAAATAAATAAAATGTTATTAGGAACAGACCGATATATAAGGCCAAACATGGACATTCTGTATTTCTTGGCAGTTGTGACGTATGCATAAAACAAACCAAAAAAAAACCTAACTAAAATCATCACAATGTACACTGCTCGGTGAAATCCTACCACTAATATGTTGATTTCTTTGTAATGTTTAAAAAAAACTTCTGCCTAAAAAGGGGTAGATAACTAACTGTTCCACGGAAAAGCTACGCAGACTATGATTAATAAACAAACATCATTAGCTTCCATTACTAATCTGTCATTTCTCAGGAAAGCTTATGTCTTCATTCAGAACCATATAAGTGATCTTAACCTTTGGAAAGTTTGTTCTTTAACAGTAAGAAAAAACAGAGCATGTGTTTCTGAAGAGAAACGCAGTTTCAGCTTTTTCCCACCTTTAGTAACAGCATTATCTGTTTATTAGAGTATTGCCCTGATAACGGAAAAGTATCCTTTTTCATACCTTCCCATCTCTAGAACAATCCTGACTGCACTCCATTCCTCACTTCTAATTTCTCATTACAATAATTTCCTTTTACTTTCACCCAGCTCTATCTTTCTTACTATTACTAACTTCTAAAAGTAATTTTTCTCTCCTCTTAGAATTAATTTTTCACGGTTTGATTTTACTGCAGCAAGGGCCTATACTGATACTAATGTAGTCCCATAAAGTATACTCATTGCTGCTCGTAAACTGTTTCTCTGTATAAATATCTCCTTTTTATCCATAAAGTTCTTCATTAGCACTCTTCAAGAAAAATCTTGATGAGTGAATGGGAAATAGAAAATACACCCCGGGGATCACTTCTGTCTCTGCTCGACAGTGGCACAGGAAAATAACTTTCTTTGGTGGAAACCTTGGAACCTTGTTGGCTAGGCTTACGTAGGCCCTTGGGCCGATAGCCTAGTACCTACCTATGAACCTATAATGTTAACTGGAATAAAATGCCTTTATTTTTAAGTACCCAGAGCTGTGTTGAACAAATTGCAAATATCTCAGTTTCTCCTTTATATCCCAAATCTTGTACCTTTCAAAGTAAACGTCTTTACTTACTGTGAGTTTGATAAACGTGGTTTATTATGTAGTACCATGGAGGTAAATGTAATTCAACAAGATCCGAACAAGTCTTATGCTGATACTGTCTCAAATAGCATTACTGATAAACTAAACGAGACTGAATACTCAGACTTCTGTAGTTCTTAAAAGTGAATTTAACTGTTCATTGTAACTCTGAACTCAGAAATGTTCCCTTCCACTATAATGGTAGAATTAAGATAAACTTTTCTTTGAGAAATAATTCTCAAATTTTTGTTTAAACTTTCATGTTTCTTTTATTGATTGTATATTACATAGCGCTTTTCTTCCAGGTCCTATGCTGAGAAAGGGTTCATGCTAAACTCAGTTGGGCCATCTGAGTGGGTAAACAAAGGTAAAATAAATAAAAATAAAATAGCTTAGTTCTAGTTTCCTTCTTGTAGATTGGTGCCATTAGATGTCTCTTCAGTCTTTTGGAAGCTCACCACTGTTGACCTGTCTAATGAAGAGGTTCTGTCAGATGATTTGAAAGTGTACCTAATGGGCTTTTGGATCTTGAGAGGTAGGTAATCGCATCTATATCAGCATTTCGAAAATTGAATAGTTCGAATCACTAACTGTCGAACTGACATGATCAGACTATGCAATTTTCGAATGCCGACTAAAAAAAACAAAACGAAACAAAAAATGAACTAACTGGTGTAGGCATGGGGCAAGCCCCCCTGCACCCCCCACACCCCTCGCTACTTAAATATACCAACTCCGAAACCGCACTACATTGAGGTAAATGGAAATCTCCCCTTATGGAGATTTCCATTTACCTGTTCGACGTTCTGCACTTTTTTTTGATATGGTCAGCATTCCAGATGCTGATAGGGACTCAGGTAATAACGGCCCTGCATATTATCTTCCTTTAACTCTTTGTGTTGCCTTTGCATATGACCATCTGTCAGGTGGTCCCCACTACTAGGCTAGCACTCTTTCTTCTTTTTTTGTACAGATGGAAGCAAAAATGTCATTGAGAAGTTGTCTTTTCCCCATTCTTCTCTGTGGTCAGTAGCACTGCCTTATTTATTAATATATATATATATATATATATATATATATATGGGTCTACTTCTAAAGACCGAACCAACGATTCCCCGACACAGAAATCACCGACGCCAGAAAACCGACAACACACAAACCCGACAACGCGAAACACCGAACACCATAACACCGACACACTACACGTAAACAACACAGTACACTACAACACATATCCACTAGCCCTAACCCAAACCCTAACCCTAAGGTCCGACACTACCGCACACTCTCCCTACCTGCACCCTAACCCTAACTCACTTACACACCCCGAACCCCAAGCTCCGACACTACCGCACACTCTCCTACCTGCACCCTAACCCTAACTCACTTACACACCAACCCCAAGCTCCGACACTACCGCACACTCTCCCTACCTGCACCCTAACCCTAACTCACTTACACACCCCGAACCCCAAGCTCCGACACTACCACACACTCACCTATCATACACCCTAACCCTACATCCCTGAGTATTGCACACTTACCTGTCCGCTCCCTACTCCTAAATCCCTCACTATCGCATACTTACCAGGTCGCTTACACATTCCCTTGTCGGTCTTCCGTCTGTCGGGATTCGAGCGTGTCGGTCAACTGCGTTGTCGGTCGTTTCGTGTCGGTGATTTCACTGTCGGCGAATCGGCGTTTCGGTCATTAGAAGTAGACCCATATATATATATATATATATATATATATATATATATATATATATATATATATATATATATTGTGTATAATATCCTTATTAAACTTGTTGAAGGCACAAAATCAGTGTGAAGACTGGTAGAGATGGGTGAAGGCTGCCAGCCTAGCCAGATTGAATTGTGCAGATAATTCTTCTTCTTCTTATTTCGACTTTTCCAGGTTAGGGGTCACCACAACAGATCACCTGTCCACTCATGATTGACAGTAGAGTTTTTACAGTGTCGAGTTGCCAGCCTGGCACCCAACCTTGCAAAGAAGGCACACAAACACACACACTCACACTTAGGGCCAATTTAGAGTGTCCAATCCACCTACAGCATGTCTTTGGGATGTGGGAGTAAACCAGAGCACCCAGAGGAAACCCACGCGACCACAGGGAGGATATGCAGACTCCGCACAGAAGGCACCCCAGCTAAGGCTCGAACCAGAGAACCTCTTGCTGTGAAGCAACACTGTTAACCGCTGCACCACCATGGCCGCCCAGTTGTGCAGATAATGCTGTCATTTGTAAATGTAAAATGTTGAACTTAAAACAATGTGGCAGCATTGCCTTCTGCTGTAAAGAAAGCTAAGTCAAGCATTTCTTGTTGGTCCTTTGAAATTAAAATTATTTCATCACTGCCTTTCATGTTTACAAGTCGGTTCCAGTCCGGCTAGATGAAGGCTTCCTACCTGTTGTTTTAAGGCTAAAGTTAATGATGAGAATTTACATGTGGAATGCCCTTTATTGTCCTAAGTGTAAAATAATGTAAATGCAGTTTCTGTCAGCCTGGGAACACCAGGAGAGTGTAAAAGATGATGTAATGTTTTAGCAGAACTGCAGTTTCAATTTAAACAGTGAGAACCAGAGATTATTAAGCATTTATATCTTGATGTCCAATGCCTTATGCTCTCTTAAGTAAGTTATCTTAGAAGTGTGTTTTCTTGTAGAAATAGCTAGGACTATAAAGATAAGACTAAGTGTTTTTCTGTGATGTCAGAACTGTGCTACTGATTTATTTTAAGTATTTCTGTGTGATCTCTGAACTCTTTTGACTAGCACTGTGTAGTAGAAAGTATTGTCTTGTGGTTTTAATTATTTATTATTAAATATTTTAAAACCTTTTAACTGTGACTGGTTTGTGCAGAGATAAGTTAAGCTCTAGAGTACATTGCATATTTATAGAGTTTATTGTACAAAGCCACTCTAATAAGCCTTGACTGATTAGTCACACTTACCAATTGGATAATAATATTGCACAGTAATAATTGGACATCCTTGTAAGGGCCTTTGGGTAGCTGATAATATTAGCTGGGTGGTGGCAAGTGATTACTTCCATATAGTGTGGGTAAAAGGGGCACAACTGGAGAACCTGTGTCAGCCTTTCCCAGAAGTGTCTGTGTGGTTGTATAAACTCTTATCTCAAAGTGTGTGTGTGTCATCTACTTGGGCAGGGACACAAAGCACTGGTTGGATAGAGGGGGTACTGTAGGTTTTATCTTGCCCAGCTAGGCTGAGATCTGGATCCTATAGCTGTGCCAGTGGGAGTCTTGTTCAGGACCTGGGGAACAAGGGAGCAACCAGCCTGCGATCTCTGTGTGCTCTTAAGGGAAATTGCTCTTTACTGTGTGTATTTGTTATCCTTTCCTCATATATGAGGCTCTGGTGTTAGTGGTGAGGATTGAGGCTCCTTGATTGCTGGGCCAGGACACACACACACACACACACACACACACACACACACACACACACACACACACACACACACACACACACACACACACACGCACACAACACACACATAAAAAGGTCACACAACACACACAACACACACGTAAAAAGGTCACACAAACACACACACGTAAAAAGGGCACACAAACAAACAAAACATTAAGTAGAAACTGCTAGAAGAACCTAGACAAGCTAGAGTTTTCACTGTGTAATACCTTAAACCTCCTGTAATGAAGGCTCATAAGAAATGTACAAATAACCCCTTAAGGACATATACCCATAAGGACATACAGTGTTTTAGCTGTATTTTTTCTGAATGCCCATGACTTTTTACTTTTACTTTTTACCTTTATGTATACATTGCCAATAAATGCAAATAGTAACTGTGGATATGCATGTGTGTGTATATATATATATATATATATATATATATATATATATATGTATATATACATATATATATATATATATATATATATATATAATATGGGTTGCTGACAGTTTGTTGAGAATTCCAGTTATCAAAGGATAAAAGCTGGTACAGCTGATCATATGTACTGTCTGTTTTCTGTGTGAGATTGAAGTACAGTGGGGATTGTGGAATTTACCCTTTCCCCACTGTTTTGGTATATATAATTAGCGGGGGGGGGGGTTCACTTTATAATCTCGATATGCTGAAATACCGAATTTCAGAATACTGAGATTATAATACCGAATGCTTGGAATCGCGAAACACCAGAAGCGCAAAATTTGAAATACCGAAGTTCGGAGCTTCTGGTATTGCGGTGTATGAATGGATGTAAGTGCAGGTAAGATTGTATGAGTGTGTAGGTTATGTGTTGTAGTGTATGTTAGTGTGTGTTTTGGTTGTGATGTGTGTGTGCAAGGGGCTGTGAAATGTGTGGGTGTGAGTTGCCTTTGTTTGTGTGATTGTGCAGTCTCGGAGTTAGAATATATAAGTAGGGGTGTGTGGGGGGTACAGTCCCCCACATGGGGGGTGCAGGGGGGGGTGAAGCCCTCCTGGTTGTTTCTAGTGTTGGTTAGTTTTGTGTGTGTGTGGGTGGCAGTTGTGTATATGTAAGTGTTTATGTAAGTGTCGGGATTTTGAATTTCACGATTATGACCATTCGGTATTGTGGTGTTTCGGCTTTATGATCTCGATATTCTGAAAGTCGGTATTTCAGAATTTCGAGATTTTAAAGTGAACCCAGCAGGGGATGTTGGGGGATGCAGTGGGGCTTACACTCCCTGCAAAAAAACATGATTAACTTTAATTTTCTGTGTTTTGTCCAATCAGTTCTGTTCGATTATTTGTAATTTGACTTAATTTTACAATATATAGACAGATACTCATGTCAGATTGTAATAATTTTAACACTAGCATTTCCATAAATTATCACTATGGCCCCATCTGGATTCATTCGCCATAAACTATTTTCCTTGTTGATTCTTCTTGACGCAAGTTCAAATTATCTTTTTGTAGCCATCCTTAATACCTTCTGTTAGTGTACAGGCAACCTATTGCTATAAGATATCATAGTGCTAAAATCAGAAACTTTGTCTTCCCCACTACATCCTGCTAGGAACCTTAATCTTTATCACTCCTCCATAAATCTTAATTATTCTGGTCTTGTGTGACTTTAATTTTAGGTTAAATTAGACCTAAGCTAGATAATGGAATAATAATATAAGAAAACTAGCACAAGTAAATTGGCAAGAGTACAGTGGAAATATACCAAGGGCATCCATGGATGTGAAACCTTAAGTTATGAAAGATTAAAGTATCTGAACTTGAGCAATGTCTCAAACAGATATTTAAGTGGATGACTTATTCAGGTATAATGGGTATTTAGTCAGAAGTACATGTGGGAATGCTTGAGTTTATTTATTTATTTATTTATTTTTATTTATCATTTGTTGACCGGGAAAGTCCGACTGGGTTCCACAGAGCCTGTTTTCAGCGGAGGCCCGAGGAGAAATGCTCCAGATGCATCTCTTTGGAATGTGGGAGGAAACCGGAGTACCCAGAGGAAACCCATGCAAACTCCACACAGAAGGCACCCCAGCCGAGAATCGAACCGGAGAACCTCTTGCTGTGAGGTGACAATGTTAACCACTGCACCACTGTGCCGCCCGCTCTTTATCAAAGAGTAGTAGAGAATTGCTGGATTACTTGTGTAGGTGGTTATACAGGAATAATAGATGTGACAATAGCTTTTCTGAGAGAGTAACTGATGCGTGGAACAGGCTATCGAATTATATTAAAACAAGCACTAGCTTTGATACTTTCAAGAACAACTTGGACACTATTCATCGGGATGATTATTTTGGCATATTGGCAGGCTTGAATGGCATTATTGCTCTTGCCTGAAATGTTTGTATTTTATTTGTTTTCTTTGTTCGTGCTAACCTACGTATATTTTACTGTGCATTTGCATTTCAAATATGATTACTTTAAATACATTTCTCTAATTTTCTTGTTATAAGTTGATGCTAGAGCTGTACAGAAAGGTGTTTAGAACACAGGACATAGGCAGACGAAAGTGTAACTGAGTATATAGTAGAAATCTGCAGTTTTCACAGGTAAGTAAGTGGATTTAAGGCTGTCACATTTGAAATCCTTGCAGATCTTTTGTTCAGGGAACAAGCCGTTAGCTTTATGCTTCAGGACATCAGGATTTGATTGGTAGACCAGGAGTGTAACACTACTGAGGATGTGGGTAGAAAAGGGTACCTTCATCTAGCTAGCTAGTTGCCAGTACATAAGAGGGAGGACACAGCAATGCACGTGCAAATATGGAAACCCATGGGGGCAGCCGTAGGCCATTACAGTAGCTTACTCAAGCCAAGGAGGAAACCATGGATGTTCTTTGTATTTCAGTGTTGCATTCATCACCTGTGGGTTGTCCCCGCTGTGGTAGCCCTCGGCCGGTCCAAATAGAAGAGTCAGTATTTTTCTGTGTCAGCTGCTGTTGCTTGCTACCTGACGTCAGGTTGTCAGTGCTATAAAGGAAGGCAGCCGACATCATTACATCAGTCTTTCTTGCCGTGGAGCCCGTAGCAGAAGCAGTTTGCAAGTGTGCTGGTTGGTCACTACCAGAGTTTGAATTACAGCTGAAAATGTCTAAAGCTAAGTACCCCATTGGGGATCCTTTTTTCTTGCACTAACCGATGCTTGAAAAAGTTAACAATTGTCTCTCCTGTGGAAAGCAAATGCCACACTGAGACTTCCATTCATACTGAGTCACTTGTTTAGGCCCAGACCACGACACCCCCCCCCCCCCCATTGCCGGTTCTGTGCCCTCTTCAACGCGAGAACCATTTGTCATAGAGCTCTTATTGTAGCCAGGTATTTTCGTCTTCAGTCTTCGCATTCTGAAATGGCGTCCATCGGCCAACCATCCGTAGACATTCTGAAAAAACTTAAGGATAGACACAGACCACACAAGGCTAAGCCTTCCGATGACTCTACCGCTGACCATGTTGTCAGTTCTCCAGACTTCAGTGAGGAGCCTTCACAGTCCCTGATGCCTGATTCAGTACCTTCACAGGCCTCTACGAAGACCATTTTGGAGTCTGGTATGCCGCAGAAATCTTCTTCTTCCAAACCTTTGGTTGTCTCTGCCTTCATTGGGTCCAGAGCCGCGACACAGGCACTGGCTTCTGAGGAGGTTTTCACACTACCGAATCTAGACAAAAAACGTCTTCTCCTCTGACTACCGTTTCTCTCAGATCGATGGATACTCTTAGGTGTAGAAGCAAGGCCACTCCTAGGAAAACTACCTCTAGCCACCATTTTACTCCTGCTCCACCACTCCAAGCTCAAATGCTTAAAATGGCGGAGGATCTTGTCACCCTTTTCAGGGGTAGTCAGGCCACACCTTCTAAAAGGAAAAGAGACCTTTCTCCTGAAATACTGACAGAACAGGATTCTGAGGAGTCTGATTATTCAGATTTTGAAGAGGAACAACAACAACCTCTGACTGCTTATCAAGATTCAGATGCAAGGAATCCTTTCCTTCTACCTCCCCACCAGAAGATCTTTCCTTTGGGGAAACCCTTCACACCCTCAGGGAACATTTCCACTGGGAATCCCAGGACTTCCCTCAGGCTAAGAAAAAACTAAGAGAGTTTCTAGACCTGCCACAGCACAGACCCTTGGCCATCCCTCCAATCTTAGAGGTGGGTGATGATGTCTTCCATGAATCCAGCTTAACTCCTGATGCCCTCCCACCTGCTCCCAGGAAACCTGACAGATATTACAGAGAACTGGATTCTCACATATATCTGTACAGAAATCCTGCTGCAGACCCGGAGGTCATTACACAGGGACTAAAAGGAGCCAAGGCTAGCTCTGCAAAGAATCCTATTCCTTCTGACAAGGACTCTAGAGCTCTGGACAGATGGGGTAAAAAAGGATACACCTCTGCACCCTTAGCTATCAGAGCACTCAGCTGTCAGTTCCACATGTTAAAATATCAACAACACGCTTTGGAACTATTAAAACAAAAGATTTCAACCTTTTCTGACTGTGCCAATTCGACAGTTAGCAGATTTACTGCACTCTACTTGTCAAGTGGCTAAATACTCATTACACTGTGGATATGATGCCCTAGAAGCCTCAAGCAGGGCAGCAGTGTCAGGATCTCTCATTGGGAGGCATGCATGGTTGAAGGAACAACCTCTCCCTGATCATGTCAAATCTAAATTACTTGATGCACCCTTGGATAAGGACCACTTGTTTGGAGTAAAAGCAGAAGAAGTGCTTAAAAGGTGGAAGGGAAAGCAAAATCTATGCAAACAGTAAAATATTTCTTTCAGGTAAAACCTCCTAGGTTCAGCTGGAATTTTCCCCTCAAAACACTGGTCCTTTCCCACACTTAGCAGACAGAGGCAAGGTAGCCCCGCAGGGACAGAGCACCCAGACTCCTATCCCAGGGACAGCAGAGAACCAAACAATGGACCACTTGCACTCCAAAGGCAGGGAGTTCTAAGCCATCCCTCTATGGCAGAAACTCTCAATAACTCCCTCTCCCCTCTTTTGACTCACCAAACACTAGGAGGAAGGCTGTCCCTCTGCAAAGAAAATTAGCTTTCTGTAACAAAGGACCAATGGGTCTTAAAGATCATTTTTCAAGGATACAAATTCTCCAACAAACTCCCATTCTAAGAGGGCACCCATACTTAACTCCAAATCAGTAGGCAGAGGCATTGAAACAAGTCCAAACTCTCATATCCCAAGGGTCAGTAGAAACTGTCCCGTCAGATCAAACAGGCAAAGGCTTTTATTCCAGACTATTCCTTGTTCCCAGAAAAGAGGACACTTGGCACCCCATCATGGATCTATCTATTCTGAACACCTTCCTGGTGGTCCCCAAATTCAAAATGCTAACTTTGCAGCAGCTGCTGCCTATGCTGACAAAAAATGCCTGGTTAGTTACCCTAGACCTAAAAGATGCCTACCTCCACATCCCCATAAGGGAATCCTGCAGGAAATTCCTTCGCTTCAGAGCAGGCTCATAACACTTTCAGTTTTCTGCGCTTTCTTTTGGCTTATCTACTGCTCCCAGGATATTCACCAAATGCTTAGCCCCAGCCATAGCCTTTTGCAGACAGAAAAATATGCAAGTTACCCTTATCTGGATGACTGCCTCATTCAGGCAGACTGCAAAGAAAAGCTCCTCAAGGACCTCCTCTTTGTCAAAACCCTCCTAACCTTCTTAGGGTACAGCATCAACGAGAAGAAATCAAAGCAAACACCCTCCAGGAAGATCATTTTGTTGGGAGCACTGCTGGGCACAGGATCCCAAATGACCTTCCTATCCCCAGAAAAGCAGAGCTTCCTGCCTCTCTATTTTACCCAACTGGCTTCCAGAAGTCACCTCACTGCGAGGAAGTTCCTGCAAGCCTTGGGGTACATGGCATCTTGCATTCTTCTAATTCCTCTGGCCAGGCTTCACATGAGAAAACTTCAGTGGTACCTAAAGAACCTTTGGTGTCAGCACTCTCAACCTCTAGAGACCTCTCTCCCTCTGATCCCCTGTATAAGGTCCGAGTTAGTCTGGTGGGCAGGGGCCTGTGCACAGAACAAGGGTCTTTCCTTCACCCTCCGCCCAACCGGCCAGACCATTACCACAGATGCCTCAGACATGGCTTGGGGCCCTCACCTGGAAGGCAGGTGCACCCAAGGTCTTTGGGATACCCAGGACTTTCCCTTACACATCAACCAGAAGGAAATGATGGCAGTACGAAAGGCTCTGACATCCTTCAAACCCCATCTCAAGCCAGGGGTTCTCCTTATCAAAACAGACAACACCTCAGTAATGTGGTACATCAACAAACAGGGAGGGACTGTGCAGGCTAGCCATGAACCTCTGGCTGATGGCCTCTTTCATGGGATTACACCTGATAGTCCAATACGTACCAGGGATCAACAGCACCCTAGCAGACCACTTAAGCAGAAACTTACTGGACCCCCACGATTGGCAGCTCCACAAAAAAAATATTTTTTCAAATCACAGGTGGATCTCTTTGCTTCACATCTCAACCATCAGCTGAAAAGGTTCTGTACCAAGGAGTATCACCACCTAGCGTGGAAGGTAGATGCCTTGACTTTCCCCTGGAACACCCTCTTTGTGTACGCATTCCCTCCTCTGCCTCTTATTCCAAAGGTACTGATCAAAATAAGGGAGGAAAGACTAAAGGCCATCCTCATTGCTCCAGATTGGCCCAGACAATATTGGTACCCCTTATTGTGCAGCCTGACCTTACAGCCTCCCAGGAAGCTTCCCCAGATCTCAGATGTCTTTACTCAGGTAGGGGGGGATGCTGCACCCAGACTTGCAGACTCTCAAACTATTAGCATGGCTAATACTCTAAAGACAAACAAGGGGCCCCTGTTAAGCAAACATGTCCTAGACATTATCACAGAGGCCAGACAGCCCAGCACTAGAAAATCTTATGCAGGAAAATGGAAAAGATTCTGCTCCTGGAGCCAGTCCAGAGGGGGCAGTACCTCACAACCTTCCATCCCTCTTATCTTGGACTACTTAGCGGAGCTACTTAACAGTAGCCTCTACTTCTCCTCTATTAAAATCCATGCCTCAACCATTTCAGCTTGATACAGAACAGCCCCTGTTCTCCCATCCTTTGATTAAACAATTCCTCAGAGGGGCTTCTAATGTCAGACCTCCCAGAAGACCACCCGCTCGTGCCTGGGACCTGAATTATGTTTTAGAAAAACTAACTTTACCACGCTTCGAACCTGCTGCTTCAGCAGAACTAAGATACCTCTCCTGGAAGACTGCTTTTCTCCTAGGTATCACCTCAGCCAGAAAGGTTTCAGAAATTCAGGCACTGATGGCCATTGAGCCCTTCATTATCTTCCATGCAGACAGGGTCTCCCTGAGGACTAATCCCTCCTTTATGCCCAAGGTGGTATCTAATGTAACTCTCATCTAGGCCATACATCTACCCACCTTCTTTCCTAACCCTCAAAACAAGGGGGGAAAGAATTCTACACTCACTAGATATGCACAGACAGCTCAGATACTATCTGGACCATACTAAACCCTTCAGGAAAACAGACCAACTACTTGTCAGCTTTGCCCCAGGGGCAGAGGAGAAGCCCATTTCCAAACAAACCATTTCCAAATGGATATCACACTGTGTCCATTTCTGCTACAGATTGCATGGGAACCCCCCCAAGTCTATTCAAATCCATTCCACTAGGGCAGCCTCCACTTCCACAGCATTGCTCAGAGGAGTTCCCACCAGGGACATCCTGGAAGCTGCCAACTGGACTTCTGTCCATACCTTTTCCAAGCATTACCACCTACCTCTATTTTCTAAGGCTAGGGCAGGGTTTGCCTTGGCAATTCTGCAGGGCATGCTGACCCATTCCTGGGTCTCTTACTAATCCTACCACCCCTCTCCTCAGCTTTGGTAATCCTCCCACAGGTGATGACTGTAACAGTGAAACACTATGAACATAGTACAGTTGTGTACACTTACCATAATTGTAGATGTTCAAGTGTAGTCAGTGTTGCAGTCCTGGTTTCCCACTCTCCTTCTCCCTTATATCTTCTTTCTTTTAGGAGACATATGTTTCTAACGGTGGCTTTTAGCCACTAAGACCACTTTACCATATTTACTTGGGCCTCTGACTGGTTAGGGCAAGAAAAACTGATGTAATGGCGTTGGCTGCCTTCCTTTATAGCAGTGATGACCTGACGTCAGGCAGCAAGCGACAGCAGCTGACGCAGAAAAACATTGACTCTGGTATTCAGGCTGGCCAAGGTCTACCACAGCAGGGGTAACCCACAGGTGATGACTGCAATAGTGAATACACTCGAACATCTACATTTATGTTAAGTGTACACAGCTGTACTGTTGAGAGGTTTTGGTGTTTGATGTTTAAATTTAACAACATAGGGAATGTATGCTATAGTAATCCACTTAAGCGGGAGCGGGGGGATCTCAGAAAGCATCAAGCATGGCTTGCACTGTGCCAGTGGTGGGTTGTTTAGAGACATCAACTGAACCTGTCACAACAGCTGCTATCCTATCCTGATAGAAAGGAGGGAGGCCATCAAAGGGACTCAGCCTCAATCATAAAGTCAATCCTGCAGTGGTGAGACTAGAGCACTACTTGCTTTGGCAGTCCACTTCATTAAGTCCTTAAGTGGGAAACCTTTTTGTTACATTTGGCCGTAGTCTATCTGGACTAGGAAGGGGGGGGGGGGTCAAAGGAGCATGCAGGTGGCTGTGTCTGAGGACATTCCTGCTGATTTCCTAATAGGGAGTGACTTTGGCAGCACATTACCTTGTGTGTTTGCTGTTAGATGCAGCTAGGCATGAAGGCCAACACATGGGGATGGCAGTCGGGAGGAGACCCATACAGATTCCACCGCTTCATCTGTGGCTGGTGATGTGGCTACTTCTGTGTGTGAGCTGATCTGTAGCAGTGACCCGAGATTTGAGTCACAGCAGGGGAAAGGTTCTGACCTTCCTTTGAAAGAAGACACTTCCAGAGAAGAAGTAATTGATAATAGTCAGCCAGAACCAGTGGCACAACTGGCAGATGCTACCAGACTTCCTTTGGAAGGAGAATTGGGGAGGGTCAGTAAGGAGGTATTGAGGCAGACTTCGCCCTCAGAACCTACTTTACAGGACTTGAGAGAGGTAGCCAAAGAACTTGGGGTACTCATAGATCCAACAGTATCCATATTTACCCTATGGATAGGTTTCTCAGTAACAGGCAACATCAGCAAAGCAGTGTTTCTAATCTACTGGCATTGTTTACTGGTCCTGCAGTACCTTATTACATCCTTTGCAATTCCAAGCCAGTACAAAACCTGCATAAGCAGTCTCTTAATACACATATGGCCTGCTAAAGGAATATCATCGGCTATGACCAGAAGTGACTGTTAGTAGGCCATTGGTACTACCAACTGCTGTAGTACATCTCTGTAGCTATCATTCAGGGGGCCATTCTCTGTACAACAATCCTTTGTCCCAGTTAATTGACTCCCTCTGCCCTGGAGTATCTTTAGGTTCCACAGCTACGAAATATATTTTGGTTGTGGTGGATTATGCCACTAGATACTTGGAAGTAGTGTTTTCCATTGAAGTAGAGAAGTTAGCAAAAGCTTTGCTAGACAGTTTCCACAGATTAGGTTTTCCTAGGGGAGTACTGAGGGACATAGATTCCAACTTTGTCAGGTCTGCATCATGTTTGTAGCAGGGCTGTGGGGGTGAAACACATATGGACTGACCCCCATCATCTACAGACAAGTGGTCTGGTTTAACTCTACACTGAAGACCATATTGGGGGCATTTGTAGTCTAGTTCATGAGGGAGTGGAGCAAATATCTGTCCCATCGTCTCTTTGCTTACAGGGAAATGCCTAGAAATTCACGCATTTCTCACCCATTGAACTACTTTGTGGCCACAGGGCATTGACTTAATGTGTAATGATTCTGAGGGTGTGAGTGTTTCCTGCAGAGCTTGTTGTCCTAAACCTCTGGACTAGAGTTAATGAACTCATGGGGATGACCCAGGAGGAACAAGCTAAGGCAGAATAGTAGCAAAAGGCCAGGTCAGAAAATATTCCTTAGGGCAACAGGTGATGGTTTCCATGGGTACCACCTTTCCTCTGTCTGCCACCCCGGCTCTCTGTGCTTCTCTCTCTGTCTCCACCCGCCCTGGTGGAGGCAGGTGGGACCAAGCCCACGACTCCTGAGAGATGGTGGGGGGGGGGCAAGAGGTGGGATGGCACCCATCCCCCTCGTTTCCCAGTGGCGGGAGGGGGTCCTGTTTGCACAGTGTGAGGAGTTGGAGCTCCTCCGCCACCATGACAGGACAGCCACTGAGGGGAGCCTGGCCCAGTGGTGAGGTCTGCCATCCACCTCGGAGGTGACTGACTCCCTGCATGGGAGGGGGAGGGAGAGGGTGCTGTCCCATTGGGATGACACTACACCTTCCCCTCCAGCCATGCGAGGCCACCCCCGGGGGTGTACACTGGTGTCCTCTCCCCTCAATGGTGGTCACGGGTATCTGAGGAGGATAACCCTCTCCCCGCAGGGCATCAGTTCGAAGACCTGGAAGGTGTCACATTAACTGTCACACTATCTCTCGATTCAGTGCCAGACTCCTGCCACTCATACCTGACTGTTGCAGATCTTCTCTTACACAATCCATCCACCCACCTCTTTGCTTGATGCCCTTGTTTCCTCTTACCTTCTGCCTGTCTGTCCCAAATCTTCTTCACCAGATTGTCTTCTGTTTTTCTGCACATGTGCCCAAACCACCCTAATCTGTTCTCTTTGATCTTTTCTTGAACTGGAGCTACTTTGGCTTCTGCTCTTATGTCTTAATTTCTTCAGCTGTCCCACAGTGTGCATCCTACCACCCATGTCAGTCACTTTTTTCCATCACTTCTAGCTTACTCATCTGCTCTTTATTGCCCAGGTTTCTGTATCATAGAATAGTACTGGTCGCACCACTGTTTTATACGTCTTAATTTCAGCTTCTTTGGCATTCTTGTATCATACCCTACAGCTGACAGACACTGCCAGTTGGCTGCAGCCCCTCTAATTCCAGCTATAACCCCTTCATTCAGACTGCCCTTCTCCTCAACCACCTCTGCCAGATACTTGAAGGTGTTAACCTGTTCCTCTATCTTCCCTTCTATCTCAGTTCTTAGCTTCTTCTGATTTCCCCAATTTGCTGTCATTACCACTGTCTTATCTGTACTTAGTTTTATCCCATGTGCCTTTGTCTTTTCATTCCATTCCCCTATCCTTTGCTGAAATTCTTGTTCAGAGTCTGCCTGTAATGCCACATCGTCTGCACACAACAATGATCTGTTCCTTCCAGCCTATTTGGTAATGTAATCCATCATCCTTATGAACAGCAGAGGGCTCAGAGCTGAATGCTGATGCACACCTACTCCCACTGGGAACCTTTCTGTGAGACCAAACACTGTTTTACTTTAGTCATTGAATCTTTGTACATAGCATGCACTAATTTTAACAATATTTCTGGGACTTTGAACTTTCTCAAGACTGCCCAAATCAGCTTTCTTGGGACCTTAACATGCTTTTTCCAAGTGTAGGAATGCCCAATTGGACTCTTTCCTCTTCTCTAGCTTCTTCTCAACTACCTGTCTCATTGCAAACATTGGGTCATTCATGATGCATCCTCATCTTCCATCCTAATTTCTAGTACTCTGCATACCCATTTATCAATCACCCTGTCCAGAACTTTCATGCAATGTGGGAGGAGTTTGATACCTCTGTACTGCCCACAGTCCCTTTTGCTCTTGTACACTGACATGAGTATGCTTATTCTCCAGTCATCTGGGATGTGCCTTTCTCCCCACACTGCTGTGAGTACACTCAGGAGCCATTTCTCCCCTATCTCATCCAGCATCTTTATCATAGCTGTGGTGACCTCATCTGAGCCTGCTGCTTTCCCTGCCTTCAGTTTCCTTAGTGTTGCTCTTTCTTCTTCTTCTAGGGTGGGCTCCTCTTCTCTCATCCTAGGTTGTATTTGGGGAACTACAGCTTCATTTAGAAGCCACTGGAAGTGCTTTTTCCATTTACCTTTAATCTGTTGTGTACTGGTCAGTAAGTTGTTCCTTATGTAGGGTGTCCGACTATCTTCTTTATCTTTCTGTCTTTGCTGTGCAACCTGATATAGTTTTTGTGCCACCTACTGAGTCACTTTCTAGATGCTTGTATAGTGCCTCTGATGCCCTGTTCTTTGCTTTGCAATTCCTTTCTTTGTGTCTTTGCCAGCCAACCAGTATTCCTTCCTAGCCTAGTATTTCTTTTCTATCTCTCACTTTTTTTCCCTGCACGCATCCTTTCTTTTGATGACTTCCTGGACCTCTGCATTCCACCACCAGCTTTCCTTATGTGCCTTATTTCCTGACCTGGCTTGGCCACATATCTATTCTGTAGTCCTCACACATGCTTTTTTGAGGTGCTGCCATTCTTCTTCAACTCCACCTATTTTCTCCTTTTCATGGGATGCTAGAGTCCTGAGTAATTCCTTTAACTGTTGTACTTTCTGTCCAGTCAACTTCCAGGTCTTCAGCCTGGTATCTGTTGAATTTAGAGCCTTATCTGACTACTGCTTGCAGCTGATTGTGGCAATCAGTGGTTTATGCTATGGGCCAACTGTTTCACTGGGGATAACTTTGCAATCATTGATTGTACTCCAGTGCTCATTCCTTACTAGGAGGAAGTCTACCTGAGTTGCATGTTAGCCACTCTTGTATGTGATCTTGTGACTCTTTTTGTGAACCATGTGTCAGCTACTATCAAGCAATTTGTCCCATGTAGACCCAGGCAGTCCTCATATACTGTTGTCTGTTCCGATATGTGCATTCAAGTGACCCATTATCAGCACCAATTCATGTTGTCCTGCTTTATCTAGCAGGTCCTGCAGCTGCTGTCTGAAGGTACTTTTCTCTTCACTATCGCAACCGTTCTGTGAGGCATAGGCTGAGATTATGAATAATGTCCTATCATGGGGCTAGAGCCTGATTCCCATGAGTCTGTCACTAATTCTGATATCATCCCTCACTGCCTTCTGAAGCCTCTCTGTCATCACAGTCACACATCATTTCTAGCCCGTCCTCCTCCTGAGTAGTAGACTTTGGATCCCAAGCTAAGTGGCTTTGCTGCATTGCCCTTCCATCTTGGCTCCTAGGCACATAGGATGTACAGCCCTAGCCTTACCATCATATCATCCACTTCCAAGATCCATTCTGTCAGTGAACCTACATTGTGTGTAGCAATTCTTAGTTCATATTGCCAGGATGGGTGGTTGTTGGTTGGTTTTACATCCAGCTTTCACTCTACAGTGCTACCCCAGGTAACGCAGGATGGACTACTTGATACTGGCCTTATTGACCCAGGGGTGCTGGGCTTTATGGCAGCAGTGCATATTCCCTTTATGCTCCTGCGAACAGATTGTAAACTGTTATTGAAATAGATTTATGTGTACTTACTATTAATTCACCCTTGGTTGGCAGTGTTGGGATTCAGATCCCATCAGTGCCACCTATCATTGTCAGTGGCCAGCATCCTGCCTTCAAGATGTCACAGCGGTGCATTTGTACCATCACATTTAGAGGCACTAGTTCCAACCCACCTTTACATTTGGTGGCAGTGGTGCAAGTCTGGCATCACAGAGGTTTATTAGGTTCATTGACATAATGGTTAAATGGCTCTTCAGTGTCTGGAGCTGGATTTTGCCTTAGAGAGATCAGGTTGGGTAGGTCTTGTTACTTTAACTAAGAGATGATGAATTGTTGCCCTGTACATTGTAATAATATGAAGCAGTAGTTACTAGCTTATCCCCTTCACCCATAGAGTATGCAGGTTAGGTTCCTTGATGTTACAAGATTCTCTGTCGTAATGCAGTACTACATAACAGATACCCCCAGCTCACTGGCATTCATCTAATTCACATGCTGTGATGTAACATGTTGTAAATGTCTGTGGTTAAGCACCCAGGTCATGGCTGAAAAGGGTCCTAAGACTAGTTTGCTTACTTGGCAAAACAAAATAAAAAAATAAAAATAAAAAAAAGTAAAAGTTGTTTGAGTAAGATAATGATTAGAAAGATTTTCTAGCAGTCATGTGAGTCTTTCTCCTCTAAATGGGAAGATTGAGCATTGTCAGTACACATACCAGTGTTAGCATATGGCCTTTTGTTATTGCCACTTAGGAATGATATAGTTTGCCATAAAATTTGAAAAGCCCCACTTACTAATAGGGAGGTCAACTACTAAATTATTGCCAGTTAGGCTGACATTTCTGTATCACCTTTGCACTTTTCTTTAGCTTGTATGCAAGAAAATGCCTTAAGGCCCAGGAGTTTACAACACACCTTTCTACATAATGAGGTAAAATTATTCTGCTCAGGATGGCCAGTTCAATTTGTGCCTTGCAAGGAGTATACCTTTATTTCTAAGTTCTCCTGAGTAGCAGTGTTTTAGCTTATGTCAGGTTTAGACTGTCCCCTAAGGGATTAAGCATATTATTTTGGGTGGGTGGGGGTTAAGCATTATATAGCACTGTATTGCTTAAGCAAGTTTCATTAATAACCAGGATATTTTAAAATCAAAGGATCTAGCCAGTATAATCTGGGAATGAAGGGGATCGGCTGAACTATTTTTAGTAAAGTTTTGGGTAATCAACCATGTTCCAGTAATACAACATGCACCTTCATATTTTTCTTCCTGCAGTGTGTGAGATGTTCATCATTCACACTGTCTCAATGGGATATGGATTCCTTGCCTACACAAACATATACTGGTAGCTTTCCAGAGCTCAAAATTCCCTCCCCGATTCCCTGTGTAAAAGGATTGACTAAGCCCCTGCCATCCAGGAAACCTAATCCCTGTCACAGTAAGTCATTTGTTCAGTCTTTTAGTGCCAGCTGTAGGAATCGCACAATTAAATCTCCTCAGCAGCCTGCAATGATGAATTACAACTTCCAGGCTCGGATAAGACCGCTTTGGGAACTTCCTTTCCTCTTTATTATTATATATTTTTGATTTATTTCTGTTTTATTCAAAAAATTTGCACGCGCGTTTGTGTGTGTCTCTATATATTTATTTATTTGTGTTAACTTTTTAATATACTTGCTATTTGCTATTGTAGGAATTCTAACTTACTACTGCTCAATATTGGGATTTACTATTTATGGGGCTTTTCTAAACTGTTTTATGGTGTGTACTGGAAAACTACAGTTCTGCGGTGTCAGTATGGACTACCGCATGCATATAGAATCGCAGTTTAATCACTTTTTTTGCTTCTGTTATGTATCTACTTCATTTTGAAGTTCTGACAGTAAAATATTGCCTTTTTCACAGCTTTCTTTTTATATGATATTTTGTACTGATTTAATGCTGCTGTAGCCATTTTTATCATTAAATCGCATTTTTACCATGAATTACTTCATTTGCATTTTCTGCAATTTTTGACAAGAGAATCTCCGACTAAATTGTTTTTTTATGCGGTTTTAAAATGTTTTCATTTGATTTAATGGCAAATATTTTTGATTTTTTTTCACTTTTTGGACAAGTGAATTTTACTTGGTGCTGTGACTGTATATGCTGTTTACTACTCTGAGGTGGTTGTAGAACAAAGCTTCACATGTTAAACTCTTTATAATGTATATTATGCAGTTTAGTTCTTTTGTCTGTGAGGGGGCATAGTTTATATTTTCTCCTATTGCTGCCCTTAGTCAGTCCTTAATAGTGCCAGTGTATTGTTCTGGCTTGTGTTTTTCCCAACTTGATGGATCCTGTTATGGCTGCCCCTCCCACATCAAATCCAGTTGAACCTAAAAAGAAAAAGAAAAAAGGTAAAAAAAAAAATGCCTCTGCTTAAGGTTTCTGACTGTGTTATTGCCTTAAACCTGCCTGCAGACCACTTACATTTTTCCCATTCACCCTTTGGTGTGTGCCTGCAGCCTTCTGTGTATGGGGGTCAGATGTATCCTTCAAGACTGTTCCAATATCTGGTGCAAGTAAGGGAGAACCAAACTTTTTAGGTACAGAAGAGGTCCGGGGTAAGAGATACCTTGCCACACATAATACTCATTCCGCAGATATTTTATCCACTAGTGTAGTTCACAGTAAGAAGAAAGAGAAACTTCACCATACTGGAAACAATTAGGTTATTAACATGTATCAGGCTGATGTGTTTTTTTTAGCCAAGTGTGTTTTACAGTCAGCTAATCATGGAGAATGTGATCCTGTTCAGAGTGACTATGGGGATACCTTCTCTCAAGACCAGTTTATGGCTGCAGATTTTGATGGGGTCTCTGATGTAGACAATAGTGAACACTCTTGAGTCCATCCAGTCTGATTATTTGGAAAGCTAATGGGTTCAAAAACACAAGCAGTTGTTCACCTTTCCACAGATGTAAGCTAGATTTAGAGATATATTTGACTGAAAGTAATCTGATGCTGTGCCAGTGACTGACAGAGTTTGATATTACTGAGAATGATATTCCAAAGGTTTTGGCTGTCTCCTTTGTTACTGACCTTAGAAGACACCTATAAAACCTCATGTAAAACCTTTATGGCTAGTGAACTAGTTCCTAAAAAGGCTTCTCTGAAGTACAGGCCAACACTAAGGGACTCTGGTTAACAAATTTCGCAGATAACTGTAAACTGGGAGCCATTATTGAATCCCCAAATGATGTGGATATTTTACAAAAGGGCCTTACAGAAACAGATGCTTGGTGCCAGAGCCATGGGCTCAAGCCTAATGCCAAGAAATGTATAGATGTCCTTCAAGGATGCATCTGCAGTCATAACATTCATACCCTCTATGCCGGATGGCAATGGACCTGTGGAACTTAGGCCTGAATCTCAACATCCAACTGCAGGCCAGATTTGTACCAGGAAAAGAGAATTCACTAGCAGACAGCTTAAGCAGGACTACCACGGATGCTCACGAATGGATGCTGCATCCAGACATCTTCAAAACCATAACAAAGAAATGGGGAATGCCAGAGATAGACCTGTTCGCCTCCCCACTCAACCACCAACTGAAGAAATTCTGCTCAAGAGTATACCACCCACAAGCCTGGAAGGTGGACTCCCTTTTGTTTCAGCTGGAAGGCCCTGACAATATATGCCTTTCCACCTCTCCCATTGATGTACAAAGTTCTACTGAAGATCAGAGAGGAACAGCCAAAGGTAATTCTGATAGCTCCAGACTGGCCAAGGCAACACTGGTACCCACTACTGAGAAGCATGAATCGGACGAACTCATGGCCTCTACCTCTATGTCCTTTACTTCTAACGCAGAACAACTACAAGACCCTGCATCCAAACTTAAAAACGCTGCAGCTAACTGCTTGGAAAATTGCATAAAACAAAACCAACCTGTTTTATCTCAGAGGGTTAAGGACATTATCCTGGAGGCTCGCAGACCCTCCACAAGGAAAACATATTCAGCAAAATGGAAGAGATTCCTCATTTGGAGTGCAGCAAAGGGAACAAATGTCACACTGGCAAACCTAGCACACATCCTAGAATACTTAGCAGAACTGTTCCACAAAGGCCTGTCCTATTCTTCCATTAAGATTCATGCATCAGCAATTTCAGAAGAGTACAACATGGATCCTCCTGTCTTCTCTCATCCTCTCCTCAGACAATTTTTGAGAGGGATCAAAAATTGAAGGTTGTCCTGCCTCAGGCAGCCCTTCGGTCGGCCGGATTCTAAAGTCTGGGTCTGGCCTCGGCTGATGTCGCACTTTACCCGACGTCATAGCTTCTGGGGTATAAAGGCATCAGCCGATGCCATTTTCCTCAGTTTTTCTTGCCCCAGATGCCAGGTGCCCTCTAGGAAGGCTAAATTTGGATAAATGCTGAAAAGTTCCAAACATTTGCAAATTATATACATGTATAAACAAACAAATACACCATAATAGATTCCCCCAGCTAGCTGAAAGAGGGGTAAGCACCCTAGGAATACCACAGAGGGGAAGGAGGGTGGGTAATCCTGACTGCAGATGCATACCTATCGGACATCTACATTTATGGTAGGTACAAAACTGTACTATGTCCTTCAAGGATGCATCTGCAGTCATAACATATGGGTAGAATACCATAGCCAAACTGGGGGAGGAGGCACTAAGATAATGATGGTGTAGTTAGGATCCCTTGTAAAACAGCAGTTGCAAAACCTGCTTGGGATCTGGAGTATAAAGGAAGATTGTAATGCTTGGCAAATGTATACACGGAGCTCCAAGTAGCAGCTTCTAAAATGTCTTTGGTAGCCACTCCTCGTAGGAAAGCTGTAGTGGTGGCTGTAGCTCCTGTGGAGTGAGGCCTGATATTTTCAGGAGTTGTCTTTCCATGAAATGAGTAGCAAAATCGAATGCAATTTCCTATCCATTTTGAGATTGTCTGTTTTGAAATTGCTTTTCCTTGCACTCCTGTTGCATATGCTACCAGAAGCTGGTCAGTTTTTCTGCTGGCCTTAGTTCTGTCCAGATAGTAGCGCAGTTGTCTGTGTACATCCAAGGTGTGTAGTAGTTTTTCCCCCCTGTTCTATGGGTTGGGGAAGAATGTAGGTAAATGAATAGCTTGGTTCAAGGATACCCTGGATACCACCTTTGGCATAAAAGTAGGATTGGTTCTCAGAGACACTCTATCCTGGTGAAAGATGAGAAAAGGCTGCACTGCCATTAATGCCTGTAACTCGGATACCCTTTTTGCTGAAGTGATTGCTATTAGGAAGGCAGTTTTCCAAGATAAGAACTGTAAGTCTGCTGTTGCTGCTGGTTCAAAGGGAGGAAGTGTTAATTTTTCTAGCACAAAATTGAGATCCCATGCAGGCAGAGGTGGTTTCCTTGGAGGTTTTACATTTTTGATCCCTCTCAAAAATTGTCTGAGGAGAGGATGAGAGAAGACAGGAGGATCCATGTTGTACTCTGCTGAAATTGCTGATGCATGAATCTTAATGGAAGAATAGGACAGGCCTTTGTGGAACAGTTCTGCTAAGTATTCTAGGATGTGTGCTAGGTTTGCCAGTGTGACATTTGTTCCCTTTGCTGCACTCCAAATGAGGAATCTCTTCCATTTTGCTGAATATGTTTTCCTTGTGGAGGGTCTGCGAGCCTCCAGGATAATGTCCTTAAACCTCTGAGATAAAACAGGTTGGTTTTGTTTTATGCAATTTTCCAAGCAGTTAGCTGCAGCGTTTTTAAGTTTGGATGCAGGGTCTTGTAGTTGTTCTGCGTTAGAAGTAAAGGACATAGAGGTAGAGGCCATGAGTTCGTCCGAGACATGCTTCTCAGTAGCGGGTACCAATGTTGCCTTGGCCAGTCTGGAGCTATCAGAATTACCTTTGGCTGTTCCTCTCTGATCTTCAGTAGAACTTTGTACATCAATGGGAGAGGTGGAAAGGCATATACTGTCAGGGCCTTCCAGCTGAAAGAAAGGGAGTCCACCTTCCAGGCTTGTGGGTGGTATACTCTTGAGCAGAATTTCTTCAGTTGGTGGTTGAGTGGGGAGGCGAACAGGTCTATCTCTGGCATTCCCCATTTCTTTGTTATGGTTTTGAAGACGTCTGGATGCAGCATCCATTTGTGAGCATCCGTGGTAGTTCTGCTTAAGCTGTCTGCTAGTGAATTCTCTTTTCCTGGTACAAATCTGGCCTGCAGTTGGATGTTGAGATTCAGGCCTAAGTTCCACAGGTCAATTGCCATCCGGCATAGAGGGTATGAATGTTATGACTGCAGATGCATACCTATCGGACATCTACATTTATGGTAGATACAAAACTGTACTTTATCCCCTTTGGGAGAAAACGTGTACCCATGAATTAACACATAGGTGGCAGTACACTAAACACTGCAAGTGTGATGAGAGACCTGGGGACACAGGTGGACAGTGGTCTCACCTTCGATAACCACATTGCCACCACAGTCAGGAAATCCTTCTATGTGGCACACCTCATCACTAAGGGCTTTTCATCCAGAAAAAAGGAGGTCATTGTCCCACTGTGCTCATCCCTCATTCGACCCATTATAGAGTACAATGCCCCGTTTGGTATGTACCTAACAGAGGGCCTGGTACGGAGTATACCTTCTGGTTTTAAAATACTTGCGTGAGCTACTTGGCTACTCAATGATGGCTTATCTTATGCATTAATCAAGGTACACCTTGTGGCCATCTCAGCTGTGGATCCTCCTCTTTTGTTTCTTTTTGTGGTCAGACAGTTAATGAAAGGAGTGTTGCATTTGAACCCCCCCCCCCAAACCAAATTCTTCCTCTTTTGGATCTCGGCTTGTTCTTGAGAAATTGATGTTGTTTCCTTTTGAACAAGACAGGCAGATCTAAAGTTCATCACTTGTAAAACTGTTTTGCTTATTGCTCTGACATCTGCGGGGTGATCTTTGAGCTGCAAAAGCATTCTAGAGGAAGCAACCTGGTCCTCTGGTCATACATTGACAAAACAATACAAACTGGATTCTTTCTCACGTTTCTGAGCAGGCTTTGCAAGGGCCCTTCTCCTGGATAATCCTTATCCTTCCTCCTCCTAGGTAAAGTAAGCTATAGGCAGAGTGAATGATGAACATAGTACAGTTGTGTAAGTCTTTCTTACTGTACCTGTAACAGTAGATGTTTGAATTTTACACTGCCTCAGTAGCAGCACCCACCCACCATCCCCCTTATTTTATATATAGTTCAGTGGTACTCAACCTTGTGTTGTTTAGCTGTGGTTATTTGTGTTGGTGTTCTTTTGTCTGCAGATTGGTTGCTTTCAGATAATTCTTGCTTCTTGTTCTTGGTTCTTCCAGCAAAGTTGAGGTGTTTAAAACTATTTTCCTGAGATGCTGTAAAAGTCTGGTGGTGGCTTAAGCACTTTAAGTGACCAGTTCTTAATGTTTTGAACAATGCATCTTAGACTGAGAATTTTTGGCACGTGAATTCCTCAGATGGAAACCACAAGCTGACCTGCACTGTCTTCTTTTAGCCTTATTAATCTAAGGTTGTTTCTTCATGGCGTATTTTCAGGATTACCTTATAATGTAACTTGGACAATTGTGTGTTAATGCTCACAGACAAATAAGCTGGAGTTGTTGAAGCTGATCTGTCTGCATGGAGATCACCACTTGTGTGACCTCTGCCTTTGCTTCCACTTATCTGTTTCAGATTTATTGCCAAGCATTAATGCTTTTGTGTAATATCCAGTAAAACTCTTTAGACTAGTTTAAGAAGTCCATTTTATTTTCTAGTAAAGATGCTGGTTGTTCCATCCTTTCAGAGCCTAGGGTTCAACCCTTTAGCCATGTTGAACTGTAGAATGACATCCAGCTGATACAGGGAATATATGTTACATAAAACATGGAGCTACAGCCAAGCTGTAGTCTCCAAGGTGTAAGTAAAATAATCTGCCACATATATTTACTTGAAAACAATAGAAGGAGAAACATAATGGGTTTAGCTTGTGGTATTCAGTCCTGAAATGTGTAGCTACAAACAGACCTGACCCAGGAGATAGAGGAGCTGAGGCTTCCTTTAGGTCAGCCTTCCTATCAAAGAGGAAGACTATTTGACCTGTGCATTTTAGAGAGTGGGCATCATAGTAAACTTTGTAGGTATAATTTGGGCATGATCTGTGAGTACCTGCCAAGTAGCATTTGCACTACCGTAGGAGCTGGCCATGTGCAGCAGTGTGCTTGCTGAGGAAGCTAGTACTGCAAACCATGTATGGAAACATTGTCTGAGGCATACAGGTATCCCCTCATTGGCAGAGGTGGCAGCATGTAGTTCTGGGAACAGTTAGGGTTAGCCCTTAAAAGCAGATAGTCCCAGTCTGGTAGTAAACCCATTTGTGATAAATACCACTCCCCAAGAATTTTTCCCTAGAAGCATTTTGGGTGTTTGTGAAAGTGCATTACTGAAACTATGTGTTTGTAATAAAATCCATTCCTACAGTCTAGTTAGTTTTTCTTTTTGTTGTGGTTAGTTTACTGGATTTAACCCCTTCAACAATGGAGCATTTTCAGATGGCATGTCCCTAGAATACTTGCTGACTTTTCATGATTGATATTTGCACATAAAAGGGCATACATCTAAAAAAAACAAACAAAAAAAAAAAACAGTTTAACAGTTTTTGCATAAATATTTCAGGAATATTATCAGTATAACTGTCTATAAAATATCTTTAGACTGAGCTCTTGTCAGAAGCAAAGGAGCAGTTGTAACTTGAACTTTAATGGAAAAACAAGTATATTTTTTTTTATAAGCAACATCTTAATGTCACATTTCTTTATACATACTGTGCAATCCCCATGCATGGTGAATTTATTTCAACACTGAGTCGTGATGCAACCATTTTATAATTACATGCTTCTGTAATACTAATAAACTACCCTCTTATCAGACAATCAGCACTTACATTTAACTTTCCATGACTTGCATTGTTAAGCATGTAAATCTGTGTATCTTGACTATTTGATTTAATCTTGATCTCCAGATTCCTTTAACATTGTTCCTTGAACACAAGCAATCAAGAACAAAAATTAGTTCCTTGCAGTGTAACTTGAGATCATGCATTAATTACTGGCCATGTTGTTTTATCGTCACTTTGTGGTAAGTCTTTTATATAGGTTCACAGATACATACTATGCTTTCACTCTGGAGACAAGTTTAGTTAATAACCAGTGGTCAGAATCAAACCTTGTACATTCTACCTGTGAGGTAAAGACCTTAACCAGTATGCTATACCCTCCCCCTTTAACAACTAGACCATTGACTTCATACCATGTATTGCAGTCTACCTTGTTTAAACAGATCTGCATTTTAAGTGTTTATTTACTGTTAATGGACACTCCAAGCTCAGTTTTCATTATAGGATCCCATACAGCCTATTTTTTTAACCAGAGAGCTCTGTTTCTGTTCTCTGTCTCTATTTTTCAATCTGTCATTTTCTCTTTACCTCTTTTATTAATGGTTTGTCTTTGGTTTTCCATTTTCTAGTTGTGAATTAACCACTATCAATACTAATGGTAATGTTTTACCACTTTAGTACATTTTGTATTACAATAACTCAGCAAGAACATCTCTATGCAGAGGTTAAATTCTCTTTCAAGTATACAGTTTGTCATGCTGTTCATTCATTTGTGTAGTGAAGCAACTCTGTACATATATGTCACTGATCTGTGGGAAATTTTTTTTTCATGTCTTAGGTTCATAGGTTCATACTAGGCTATCTGCCCTAGGGCATTTATAAGCCTAGCCAGAGTGTGTGTGGCTTTCACTACCCCTTAGGATGAGAATACTATACCCATTAGTTTGCTGTGCCTCTGTCCAGCAGTGATACAGAGATGATTCCCGGGGTAAACCTACGATCTCCCATCCACTCGTCAAGATTTCTCTTGAACAGAGTCAGTGAGGGGCTCTGCCTCACATGGACTGGGATTCTGTTCCATAGTGTAGGGAGTCTCTGGGTGATGAATCTGTCCCTCCAGCATGTCCTATTTATATCTGTGTTGAGGTTTAAGTCTCTTGCTCTCGTGGCTCTGGTGGATTTGGATTTTTTGAGGTGGAGCATGTCCATTAATTCCGGGTTGGACATGGCCTTGTATGTCAGGCACAGATCACCTCTGAGCAGACGGTATGCGACTGAATAGAGCTGGAGTTTCTTCAGTCGGGCATCGTATGACATATGTTTGAGCCCCTTTATCCTTTTGGTGAGGAACTTTTGGGGTCTTTCCAACTGCTGCAGGTGTCGGGTAAGGTACATTCCGAATGGGGCGTTGTACTCAATCATTGGTCTGATAAGTGAAGAGTACAGGGGTACAATGACCTCTTGAAATGGTTTAGAAATATTTGCGCAAACATTTACATGCAAAAGTTCAAATTTTTCCAGATTTAGTTGCATATCTTTTGGCAAGATGTATTTCCATCCATTGATCATCTCTGCTATGTAATTGTTCACTCCTTGCTGTTTTTATGTTTATATTGTAATATCTTCTTAAAAGTTAGTATTGCCTTATATTCTACCTATCACTCTTTTTCTGCTCTGCTGTTTCTGTTCTAGGCTACATGATAAAAAATTGTGGTTTAATAAATTTTCTATCTTTTGCAATTCTTCCTTCAACGCTAACATTAAACCTGTATGTGAAAGGTGATCTGAGTTCAACAACCCAAATGTTTGTCTGGCTTCATTCCATTTTATTACCTTATTCTCTTACAGACTTCCAAAGTCTCCATTCTTTGTTCTTTCTTTTCTTCTGTGCCTTTCTTGTTGCTGTTATGCTATTGATAATGATCTGTTTTCCAAGCTCTAACTCATTTTAAAGTAAAGGCCTACTGAATAGTTGTATGCATGCTAGACAGTACACAATACTCTTTATACTCCTTTCCTAAATCTGCCCAATTGCACATTTGTGATCATGTAGTTGCCTCATCAGACACTTTGCTTTTCATGTTCTTTCATTTGGACATGTGTTCAGAGTCTTGAATCAAATATATTAACCCTAACTTGCATGATCTTGTAGTATTTCTACAAATCTGGTAGTCCCAGACCACACCGTTCTTTTGTCAAAGTTAGTTTTCCCCACTGCTTTCTCTCTGTTGTTATTCCAAATAAACTGCTTAATTTTCTTTTTCATATTTCTCCATATCTGATCAGCTGGATGATATGTATAAACCTGGCTTACATAAAGAACCATTGGGACTAAAACACCTTAACTACTTGTATCTTGGTGTCTGTGCCCATAAATTCCAATTTCAATAGTCTTATCTTGCATAGGTTCATAGCTGTATACTAGGCTAACTGCTAGAATGGCCTTTATAAGCATAGCCATACAATCCAACGTATCTTTTTAGTAATTTCTTCCCACATTTCTTTAGCTGCTTGCTCAACATCACTTTTTAACCAAATTCTCAAATATCTCAAATTGTTATTACCCCACAAAATGAGGAAGCTCTGTACCAAGTCACGTGTTAGAATAATTCATTACTGCAGCTTTGCTTTTGCTTCATTTACTTTATATCCTACTTGCTATATAGCAAAACCATTTCAGTATGTCAAATATTTTTATGTCATGATCCTGACTGCTTACGTATAGAATGATGCCATCTGTATAAAGGGCTTTTTTGGTAGTATTTCTCATGTCCAATTATATTTGATTATTTTGTGTTTCTAGCTAATGATTCTAAATATAAAGCAAGCAATAATGGTGAAGGTGGATACTCCTGCCTATCTGCTGTTGTAAGACTGTATACTTTAGATAACTCATCACCACACTTCACTGTAGCTTGAACATCCCACTAAGTGTTAAAGATTTGTGTTGTCCATGTTTGTGGAAATCCATATGCCTCAAAAGATCCAAAAATAGTCTGTCATGTGAAAAGAATACGATCATCACTTTTATACAGAAATACATATTTTAAACCTGCAATCACAATATATGTTTTATACAAAAATACCTATTTTTTAAACCTGAAATCACAATGTGATATATTTGTTTTTGATAACCTTTGTTTATTTTACTCTGAAGAGACCTGAAAGCCACAACTTTATTTTCAGTTGACTGTTTTATCAGTATATCAGATTGTCAATTTCTAAAGACCATTCTGACCTGAATTGCAGTCTAACTTCAAATGACAATTTCTCTGTACTGCATCAGTATATACTTTTGTCATTTTCAGGAGAAAATCCACTGGATAGTCTTGGTCTTAAGTTTTTCACATCCTGATAAAATTTAGGAAAACAGACCTAAGACTCAATATGCATACCTGTTAGAACAAAAAATGTATATTTTGCTGTATCATATAAAATGTCAGAAATTATAATTTTGTTTTAGAGAATCATATTTTGTTTTGATCTAATGTCACAGGAACAGTGGTGATATGCCTCCATATATTGACAGACTGAAAAAGAGCAAGCTGAACATGTATATTGTGAACAATATGGTAAACATAGACCACCTAAATGGCTGTATAGACGATTATTCCTGGTGGTGCCTAAGAATAAATGAGCACATCCTTGTATAACCATATGAAATAGTACAGCAAATTTCTCAGAATAATATATCTTTAACATTGATTTCGAAATGCAGATTTGAGGAGATTCCATGTTTACTGCACAACTTTGTCTTCATGTGATGTATATGTTAAGTCTAAACTTGGGGTAGGGGCATAAGTCCAGTGGCATAAATTATTATGTGATACAAATCACCCAGTGTTACAGGCACCTTTGCATAAAAGTATTCCAGAGTATCCACAAAGTAAACACAAAGTCCATGAACTGCAAAGGTGAGGCTTCAGAACAGCAGCTTCAGTTTAGTAAAAAAAATATACTCCAAAACAGCAACCTCAGCTTAATAAGGTGTATACTCAAATTTCTCCAACCACAGAACAAAGATCTGGATTCCACTCGGCTGCAACACAGTTTTATTGGTACACAAGTGCTTTCACAAACAGCTTCTTCAGGTGTATAACAACCATTAAAATACACACACCTTATATAACACTTAAAGTCTGTCACATGACTCTGTTTAACCATTTTTAAAGGCATATATACACATTCTAAGTGTTACTTTCTTGATCCACTCTTACAAATTCTAAACTTATATAGTATAAAAAATATAAAAAATATATGTTAAAAGCATACGTAAAGTTCTAAAAAATTCAACATTCACCTATTCAATGGTCTCTTTTTTAATATTGGTCTTATAGGAACAGAATCATTCAGTCCATGCCCTGAACTAGCCCTTAACCTAATAATCCATTCAGCTTCTTTTTCCTCAGTCTTTGCTTTTATATCACCCCCTCTTATATCAGTGAATGTTCTACATAAGACAACAAATTTAAAAACATGTTGTTCATTGGTAACTGACACATGCTTCGCTAGTGCATTAAAACTACTTATTTTCTTAATGTGATATAGGTGTTCTCTTATCCTATCTTTTAAAAGACGATCTGTTTTCCCTACATAAAATTTGTGACATGCCTGGCAGATAGCCAGATATACTACATGTGCTGTATCACATTTCGCATAGGTTCATAGATAAAACGTCTCCCCTGTGTCAGGGTGTTTAAATTGTGAATTATTGCAAATAAAACTACAAAAGTTGCACTTGCCACATGGTCTAGTGCCCTTTTCATTTTCTCTACCTTTCAGTTCTCTGTCTATACAGAGCCTTCTTTTTAAATTCTTCTTATTTTTAAAGCTAAATTGTGGCTTTGTGCCTACTAACTCTTTCATTTTACAATCTGATGTTAATATATTCCCTTGTTCATTTATACTATTAGTGTACAGCCCAACATCTCTTGAATAATTTAAACACATCCTTACATTCTTGTGAGTCACTTTCTTTTTCCCATTCACTAATTGTTTTGAGAAATATGGTTTAACCTTATTCTCTCTTTTACTCATCACATCTTCCATGTTTTTAGTTACCATTCTGTTATCATAGCCTCTATCTAGTAATTCATTTCCTGTCAAAATTATTTGATCTGAAGTAGAGACTTCATTTGTCAGCAACCTGTGGGTCTTGGATCCAATATCGGATCCGAGCCGGCAACTTGTTTCATAGCTAATGGATCCGAGCTCCTAGCTCCTCCCCTCACCCATAATCCCCTGCCAACCCTCCATGACCTCAGATCTAGTTTGCCGCGCTTGTGGATGGCTGGATTCTTTTGAGCTCTTAGCGAATTTGTCAGTTAAGTGTAATTTTATTCAACTTTCCTCTATCGTTAACTTTAAAAAGTGTGTAAGAGTCAAGTTCCCTGTATTTTACATTTTTTTATATAGTTTTTTCCCTCCCTTCGCTGGTTGTTAGTGAGTGTGTGTGTGTTTGTGTTTTGGGGCCTGTGTGTTTGTGTAGCACCTTTTTCTTCAAGTATGGCTGAGGCCCCAAAAGCCATTTTTTCAAAATGTACCGAGTGTGGCCATAAGCTCTCCCCGGCTGATGGCCACACTCGGTGTGTTCGGTGCCTTGGGGTTGAACACCTCTCCTCAGGCTGTACCATTTGTGCAGCGTTCAACCCCAGGGCACTGAAAGAGCGGAGGTCGAAGCTGGTCCTGGCGGGACTTTTGCCCCTGGACTCGGCTCCAGCCTCCGCTGCTCCCATGGCACTACCACAGGCTGTGGTCATTGCCACTCCTGCCCCCTTCCTCCGGCCAGGACTCAAACTCCCGCTAAAGTGCCGGAGGACAGGGAGGCTAGGAGGGAGAAACGGAGGGAGAAGCACCACAAGCGGCGGGCCGAGGCCTCCGCTTCGGCCCCGCCAGCTAAGCGGGCTTCTCCCTCCACAGCTTCTAGGTCTCCTCCTCAGCTCCGATCTCCTTGCTTCTCCCCAGGGCCCGAGGAGGAGGAGGCCCGATCTCCATCGAGGTCATCGAGGCGGCATTCCAGGCCTGCCTCGGTGGCCTCGTCGAGATCAACTTTCAGTATGTCAGATGCAGACTTGGACCAGATGATGCGAAGGTTCATCCAGGCCCAGCTGCAGATGGGAGTGTTCTTGCCTCCCCCCCCCCCCTTCAGGGGGAGCTCAACACCTTTTTTTGCTCCAATTGCTCCTTCTCCGACCCGCTACCCGGGTTCGGAGTGTTCAGAGCCGGGCAGCATCGGAGCCGGGGGTGGGTCGGCACCGACAGTACTTGGTACTGCGAATCTGACCCTGCCCTCGAGTCTGTCGGATCCGACCTCTCGGAGCCGTGGGCCGAGCTTCGGATCCGAGGGATTCAGTGTGCCTTCGGCTCCATCCAGGTCAGAGCACACTGGCCCTTCGGATCCGATGGTCTCGGCGCCGGCTCCAATCCCTTCATCGGATCCGAGTGGGAGTCGGCTCTCGGAGCCCAGGGAGAGCGGTTCCCCCTCGGCCTTCGATGTAGTGGAGAGGGCTCTGTCGAGAGCATCCGGACCCCCGGCCCTTGTCTTGGCTTCACCCTGCACTCCCTCTCTGCTGGGCCAGGCTTCCATCACCCGGCCTCAGGGACAGCCTGCTTCAGTGTCCCATTGGAACAGGATGTTGCTGGCGAGACCTCCTCAGACAGCCCCCCCGAGGAAGTGCCTTGCAAGCACAAGTGCAAGAGGAGGCGCGTGGACTCCCCTGAGTCCTTAACTGAGGACACGGACTTGGATGAAGGGGAAGGCTCCCCAAGATCACCCCCTGAGGATGACTCCTTTGGAGACATCATGGAAATGCTTAGGATCAGAGGTGGGTGGTCTGCCCCCAAGGCTTCCTCTGACGAGTCCGTGTTTCTGGAGGCATTTGAAGCAGGCCCGTCTACCTCTTGGGTGTCTCCTCCAGCCGACCCCCTGGTGGACCTTATTACCACCAGGGCATGGAAGGACCCTGACACCATGGAGCCAGTCCCCAAATGCCCGGACAGGATACTGAACCCCCCCCCCCGCAGACCGGTCACACTGGAGCAAGGGTTCCCCCGTAGATGCCATGTTGACGGCGGCAGCCACGAAGAGGGAACTAGCTCAGGAGAGCCCCTCAGTCCATCCACCGAGCAAGGAGTCCCGCTCGATGGATCGCTTAGGGAAGCGAGTTTTTAGTTCAGCGACCTTTTCGGTAAGGTCTCTGAACTATATGGCACACGTCATCAGGATGCAGTGGGATCTTATCAGAGAATACACTGCCTCCCCCCATGAGTCCATGTCGGTTTAGGACAAACAGTTGTACTCCACCCGAATGGCCACTCTGAGATCTGTTTCAAATACCTCTATGCGGCTATTGTCCCACGCCACCGAGGGAGCCGCTAGAGCTAGCGGAGCGGGCCTAGTCATGAGACATCAGGCCTGGCTCCATCATTGTGACTTTGCGGAGCCTTTTAAAGCATCCTTTGCAAATGCCCCTTTCGATGGTTTTGCCCTGTTTGGCAAAACGGTTCGCGAGACACTAGTCCAGAGCGAGAAGGACGGGAAGACGTTGTCTGCCATCGCAGTCCGCTTCTCTGCTCCCCGGTGGTCCTTTTCGAAGAACCAAAAGGGTCAGAAGAAGATGTGGTTCCGTAAATCGCAACACTCCCAACCCTCTCCGGACAACCAGTCCTTCCGTGGCAGAGGAGGACAGGGAGGACGCCGCCCCAGGGGCAGAGGGGCTCCGAGGAACTTTGGGTCCAGAGAACCTTTCTCTGACCGGCCCATGCAGCAGCCCTGAAGGGTTGCCCGGCTGCTCCACTCTGGAGGCAGTCGGAGGGTGCTTCTCGGAGCACCTAGTGGCATGGGAGTCCATCACGACAGACTGCTGGGTGCTTTGAATTATATCCAGAGGATACAAAATTCCATTACTTCATGTCCCCAAATTCAAGAACCTCCCCGATGTACCACCAGATCAGAAGGAGGCTGCAGCCGCAGAAATTCAGCAGCTGCTAGAAAAAAGAGCCATCCAGCCCGTCCCCCAAGACCAGCTCAGATTAGGGTTCTACTCCAGGTTCTTTTTGGTGCCAAAAAAGATGGGGGACTCGAGACCAATTCTAGACCTGTCCCGTTTGAACCTGTCGGTAACCAAGGAAAAATTTCGAATGGTCACTCTTCAATCTATTCTTCCCCTTCTAAGGGAGAACGATTGGATGTGCTCTGTAGACCTCAAGTATGCATACTACCACATTCTAATGGACAGACGATCCAGGAGGTTCCTCCGCTTCCAGCTGGGAGCCAGTCACTACCAGTTCAGGGTCCTTCCCTTTGGCCTCACCACAGCCCCCAGGGTGTTCACCAAGGTGTTAGCAGTGATAGCGGCCCACCTGAGACTCCAGGGAATGCAGGTCTTCCCGTACCTGGACGACTGGCTCCTGACCGCCCCAACAAGGCATGTGCTTTGCTCAGCCTAGCCCCCCAATTAGGCACCACCATCAATGCCGACAAATCTTTTCTGGCCCCGACACAAGTCATAGAATTTATAGGAGCCAGAATAGACACCAGAGATCTACAAGCCTTCCTGATGTCGGAACGACTACGGAATTTGCAACTTCATGTGCGGGCCATCCTCCAGTCAGAAGCACCATCAGCGGAATTGGTCCTGAGGGCACTGGGCTCCATGGCGGCAGCGATAATGCTCCTTCCATGCGCCCGTCTGAACATGAGGGTACTGCAGTGGACCCTTCTAGTTCAATGGTCCTTTCTGTCCTTTCCCCTCCATCACCCATCGCTATCAGCAAGGCTTGCAGGAGGGCCCTATTATGGTGGCTTCATGCTCCGGATCTCCATACGGGCCGACCCTTCTGCACCTCTCCCCCCTCTCGCCACAGTGACCACGGACGCCTCCCGCCTCGGGTGGAGGGGCATTATTCAGGCAGGACCGTCCAAGGCACGTGGAACGATACAGAGACCTCCCTGCATATCAACGTTCTGGAGATGAGAGCGGTGCTGTACGCGTTGCAAGCACTTCAGAATCTCCTCCCCATAGGAACTGTTGCAAATCAGTCGGACAACATGTCTGTTGTCTGGTACATCAACAAACAGGGGGGATCCAGGTCTTACCCTCTATGCAGCGAAGCCATGAGAGTGTGGGAATGGGCGATTTCCACCAACCGCTTTCTGATTGCAAAGCACATTCCGGGGCGGGCCAACATCCTAGTGGATAAACTCAGCCGCACCTTCTTACCCCTTACCAGTGGTCTCTCAACCCACTAGTAGCAAAGCAGATATTCGCAATATGGGGGCAACCCTGCTGCAATCTTTTTGCCTCTCCCTCAAACACCAAATGCAACAATTTCTTCGCTCTGATTCCCCCTCCAGGGGAAACTCCAAGAGACGCTCTGGTGCATGCTTGGCCACCCGGTCTGCTTTATGCCTATCCTCCTCTACCCCTGATGCTGCTGCTCTTACAGAAAGCTTCGCGGTTGGGGAGCAGGATGATCCTCATTGCCCCATTCTGGCCTCAGCAAATTTGGTTCCCTTACCTGTGGTCTCACCTAGTGAATTCCCCCTGGATTTTGGATCCCAGTCCGGATCTAATCTCCCATCTGTCGGGCTTACCGACCCCAAATCTGGACAGTCTGAAGCTGAAAGCTTGGTTGCTCCAGTTCCACTCCTAGTTAGGACTCCCGGTATCTCTTCACCAGTCAAAGCCATCCTTGTGGCAGCGCATAAACCTTCCACCAGGAAAATGTACCGCAGTAAATGGAAACGTTTCTCCGTCTGGGCAGAGCATCATAATCTAGATCCCTGTACGGCTCCTCTTCCATCCATACTAGACTTCCTAACCAAACTTTTTCAGGAAGGCGCTAGTTGCTCAACTGTCAAAGTACAATTGGCTGCCATCTCCCATTACCATGTGGGACATGACACAGGGCCCTTGATGTCGGCCAAATTGTGTAAAACCTTTCTGAAGGGCACCTTTTTGCTTAGACCCCCTAAAAAAGAAGCCGTACCCCCTTGGGATCTTTCACTAGTTCTTCAAGCCCTGACTGCTCCACCATTTAAACCTGCCTCTTCAGTGGATCTCAAATACTTGTCCTGGAAAACAGCATTCCTTGTAGCCATTACTTCAGCGAAAAGAGTTTCAGAGCTTCAAGCTCTTTCTGTGAAACCTCCTTACTTGATCTTTCATCCGGACAGAGTGTACCTCAGGACCAATCCCTCCTTCCTTCCCAAAATAGCATCAGAAACCAATATAAATCAATCCATAAATCTACCGGTCTTCTTTCCTAAATATTTATTTATTTTATTTATTTTATTTTACATTTGTTGACCGGGCTAGTCCAGCTGGAACAATGTCCATTTTCATTGGAGGCCCGGGGAGAGAAGCTCCACAGATTAAAGCAAGGTTATAGAAATACATGTACAATAAACACTTATGATACAGGCAATGTACAAAAATACAAGGATATTAGTCCAGGTCAGGTAATACAAATCTAAGAAAAACAAATTATACCAACTATGTAGTAAGTAAGGCATTGATTACTTTCAGTACAAAATATGGGAGGGAGGGAGTACTACATAGTTCAAAATTTAATACATATTTATAAAAACATTAATTGTAACAAAATTTTTTTTTTTTTTTTTTTTTTTTTTTTTTTTTTTTTTGAGAGCAGTAGTAACAATAGAATCATTAAGTCATTTGTGATCAGAGAGAAAGATTGCAGTGTTGAATAAAGAAATATGATAGTAGAAAGATGTAAGTAGGTTAGTCAGGATTGGTACAAGAGCAGAGCCAGAAATTGTTCAGATGTAAAATAAGTTGTTTCTTAAAGAGAGGAAGAGTGGCTAGAGAGGAGATATGTGAGGGAAGGTTATTCCATATTCTGCCAACTGAGTTGGAGAAAAGGCAGTTCCTTGCAGAATTTGTAATTCTAGTAGTGTTAACTTGTAGCTTTTCGGAGGAGCGTAGTTGTTTCAGGTTGTTATAGGGAGTCAAGAGGTTGCTAAGAGCTGGTGTTTTTGTTGGTTGATATAGAATTTTGTGTGCTATTAAGAGTTGTTGATAGATAAGCTTGTTAGGAAGTTCCAGCCAGTGTAATTGTTTTAAGTTTAGACAGTGTTGAGTTCTATATTGAGATGCAGTGGCAAATCGAGCTATGTTGTGGTAAGATGTAGTCAGTTTCCTAAGGTTTCCCTTTGAGAGATTAGTGTAAATAGAGGAAGCATACAGAAGGGTAGAGATAAGATGTGATTGTGCTAAGGTGGTCCGTGCTTCGGGTGTAAGGAAGGGTTTGATTCTGTACAGCGAACCAATCTTTTTATTAACTGCTTTTATTGTGTTATTGATGTGATGATCATAGCTAAGATTATTATCAATAGTAACACCAAGCAGTTTTGTAGTAGTGTCAGGGGAAATGTGGGAATTATCACTTGCAGTAATAGTGAAGTTTAGTTGAGTAGATTTGTGCGTAGGTGAAAAGAGTAATAGTTTAGTTTTCTTGGGGTTAAGGAGAAGACATCTTTTAGAGAACCATTGTTCAACGGTTGAAAAGGTTGATTGTGTAAGAGACTGGAGTTCTATTTGAGAGGAAGCTGTACAAATTATGGTAGAATCATCTGCATATTGTATACAGGTAGTGTTTTGGATAGATGATTGGAGATCATTAATAAAGATAGAAAATAAAAGTGGACCTAGTATAGATAGTAAATATCAGAATAAAGGAGAGTACAAGCTGCATTCATTAGATGCTCATAGGCAGCTGCATTTTTATACTCATAGAACCGCTGGTCACAGGCAATCCGACCAGCTGTTCATTTCCTTTGCCAAATTTAATTTGGGGAAAGCAGTATCAAAAATCTCCCTGTCATGCTGGATTTCCCAATGTATTCTTTTAGCATACCAAGCTTCTGGGAGACCTGCACCTGAAGGAGTTCGCGCACATTCCACTCGTTCCATCTCTACTTCTGCGGCCTTCAAATCTAGAGTTCTGTTGGATGATATTTGTTCGGCGCCACTTGGGCCTCATCTCATACCTTTATTAACCACTACAAACTGGACGTAATTTCTAGAGGGAGAGCATCTTTTGACTCTGCGGTGCTCCGCAATATCCTTCCATGATGGCCACCCAAGATTCAGGTAGCTGGGGACTCTGTTCCACAGGTTGCTGACAAAAGAAGTCCCTACTTCAGATTAAGAAGTTATGTACTCACCAATAACGTTCCATCTGAGTAGGTGGCTTCATTTGTCTGCAACCACCCCCCCCCTGGCCTTCAGTGGATCTATGTGAGTTGTTTTATTGGAATACCCTTTTTGGGTATCTATAGAGGGGCAAACTTGATCTGGGGTCATGTAGGGTTGGTAGGGGATTATGGGTGAGGGGAGGAGCTAGGAACTCGGATCCATTAGCTATGAAACAAGTTGCCGGCTTGGATCCGATATCAGATCCAAGACCCACAGGTTGCAGACAAATGAAGCCACCTACTCAGATAACATTATGGTGAGTACATAACTTCTTATTTCTCATATTCTACGGTTTTTACAATTAATCTTGACGCCCTTAGGAACTGGTTTTGTGCTACATTTCTGAATATAAAATTGGGATGCATACTATAATAATTTGTTTGCATGGCAGGTCTTTCTGTACATTCTTGTGCTAATCTTGCCTGTACTATCTTTCTCTACATAAACATCCAAAAACTGATACCATCAGTAGAACAATTCATTTTAAAGTTAAGAAATTCTGTTGCCTAAACTCCATAAAAATTCCGTCATACCCCCAGTGAGACCAATAGTAGCCAGAAAAAATTGGTGTACTGAACCGGCTTCAATATTCATTGAGAAAAAATTTGAAGGCCCTGATATACAAATCAAAGAATATCTTGAAAGATACAGAGCATTTTCTCAGAGATTTATATGAATTTACTACTGAAACAAATGTATCAGAACAGTACTTTTTCGTTACATTAGATGTAGTATCGCTGTTTACAGTTATACCAAATCCAGTTGGTATTAGAAATGTGATACATCTATTAGAGATGAATAAGGAATTTGGAAGTAGAACCATAGGAATATTACAAAGACTGTTAAAAATAGTGCTTGAAAATAACATTTTTGTATTTAGGGAAGATATGCATTGGCAAAATAATGGAGTGGCAATGGGCACTCCTTGTGCTAATAGTTATGCCAATGCCATTATGTCCAAATGGGAAATGGAAAATGTTATAAAAGGAAAATTTGATAAAATGATTATGTTTTATAGGAGATTTGTAGATGATCTCTTTCTTTTATGGAGAGGGACAGAAAGTCAGTTATATGAATTCTTAGAATTCATTAATAACTCTACAGAATTTCTTAACTTTAAAATGAATTGTTCTACTGATGGTATCAGTTTTTTGGATGTTTATGTAGAGAAAGATAGTACAGGCAAGATTAGCACAAGAATGTACAGAAAGACCTGCCATGCAAACAAATTATTAAGTAGAGATAGTATGCATCCCAATTTTATATTCAGAAATGTAGCACAAAACCATTTCCTAAGGGTGTCAAGATTAAGTGTAAAAACCGAAGAATATGAGAAACAACTAATTTTGACAGGAAAAGAATTACTAGATAGAGGCTATGATAACAGAATGGTAACTAAAAACATGGAAGATGTGATGAGTAAAAGAATAAGGCTAAACCATATTTCTCAAAACAATTAGTGAATGGGAAAGAGAAAGTGACTCACAAGAATGTAAGGATGTGTTTAAATTATTCAAGAGATGTTGGGCTGTACACTAATATTATAAATGAACATTAGAATATATTAACATCAGATTGTAAAATGAAAGAGTTAGTAGGCACAAAGCCACAATTTAGCTTTAAAAATAAGAAGAATTTAAAAAGAAGGCTCTGTATAGACAGAGAACTGAAAGGTAGAGAAAATGAAAAGGGCACTAGACCATGTGGCAAGTGCAACTTTTGTAGTTTTATTTGTAATGATTCACAATTTAAACACCCTGACACAGGGGAGACGTTGTATCTGCAAACCTAAGCGAAATGTGATAAAGCACATGTAGTATATCTGGCTATCTGCCAGGCATGTCACAAATTTTATGTAGGTAAAACAGATCGTCTTTTAAAAGATAGGATAAGAGAACATCTATATCACATAAAGAAAATAAGTAGTTTTAATGCACTAGTGAAGCATGTGTCAGTTACCAATGAACAACATGTTTTTAAATTTGTTGTTTTATGTAGAACATTCACTGATGTAAGAGGTGGTTATATAAAAGCAAGGACTGAGGAAAAATAAGCTGAATGGATTATTAGGTTAAGGGCTAGTTCAGGGCATGGACTGAATGATTCTGTTCCTATAAGACCAATATTAAAAAAGAGACCATTGAATAGGTGAATGTTGAATTTTTTAGAACTTTATGTATGCTTTTAACATATATTTTTTATATTTTTTATACTATATAAGTTTAGAATTCGTAAGAGTGGATCAAGAAAGTAACACTTAGAATGTGTATATATGCCATTAAAAATGGTTAAGCAGAGTCATGTGGCTGACTTTAAGTGTTATATAAGGTGTATGTATTTTAATGGTTGTTATACACCTGAAGAAGCTGTTTGTGAAACCGCTTGTGTAGCAATAAAACTGTGTTGCAGCCGAGTGGAATCCAGATCTTTGTTCTGTGGTTGGAGAAATTTGAATATACACCTTATTAAGCTGAGGTTGCTGTTTTGGAGTATATTTTTTTACTAAACTGAAGCTGCTGTTCTGAAGCCTCACCTTTGCAGTTCATGGACTTTGTGTTTACTTTATAAATTATTATGTATTTAGGAGAAATAAATAGGATGTTTACTCATGATCTAATGACAACTCAGTAAAGGCATATTATAGGCCAGTATTGCACTTTGCATAGTGAACAGGAGTTCAGAATTACCCTCACAATGGAAACAAGAATATACTGCTAAATGTTAGATTGTCATAATATAGTCAGGTTCTCCTTTGCAATTTCATTTTGAAACTTTCAGATAGTAACAATATATTGTTCAGCAGGAAAAAGTGCATGTTCTACCTTAGGGGTGTCTATGCAGCACTACTCTGAATTTATACCCACCACATTAGTTACTGGCATGCCAGGAAATGTTTGCTGTGAAATATTGCAAACAGGAAAAATCTGGAAAAATATGTAGAATTTTTTACTTCTAATATAATCCGGTTAGATTCTCAGCTAGAGCGTCTTCTGCATGGAGACATGCATAAATGGGCGTACCTTCATTGAAGGTTGTGCATCAGGCCTGGCAAGCGGTATGTAAAAATCAACTGCCAATCATTAGCGGACCAGAGTTCCGCTGTGGTGACCCCTAACCGGGAAAAGTCAAAAGATACAAAATAATCGGAAATCAGTAAAGAAGTATCCTGTATCATTATTTGTACTCATACTGGGCAGAGGTGCTTCCTGGTGGAAACCAAATATAATACAAAATATCAGACTTTGCGACTAAACACTTCTAAAACATTTTTAAACATTCAGAGAGTAACAGCATGGAGATAAAGTGCCAAATGCACCAAAGACTGCCGTCCTAACATCAGTGACTACAGTACAACAAAATGTTGAATTTGACCTCTTCATTTTAGCAGCTTGAAAGCATGGCATTGCAGCCACAGCACAATACAACTACTTTTTTCCTTTGGTGAAATATATATATATAATTTTTGCTTCTTATGTAATGTTTAGTTTTTCTAATATGTTTTCGTATCACCTTCTGAGCAGAGGTTAGATAGCCTATATGTAGAAATTGGGTAGAGGGACAGACTGTGAGAACAGAACCCTTTTGAAAATGTTAGATTTTTTAGCTGTATAGAAGAGGCCATGTGTTAGTTTCCCTAAGGCAGTTCACAGTAAAAACTTTGGGAAAGCCTATAAGATACTTAGGTAAAAGCACTGTCAAGAATGTCATTCTGCCCCAAGGATTTCATTGCATCACAGTCCTCATTTAAACAGCAACCCACTGTCGTCATTAGTACGTGGATCATAAGTCTTACACCGTGTATAGTAACAGAAGTATTTTTCACCTATTGAAATTTTTTTTTTTTTCTGGTGCAGTTATAACACAACAGAGTCAAATCTTGGGTATGGGCTGCATTCTGCCCCCTTTAAGTTTCACTCATAATGAAAACCACGTATAAATCAACTTAGCAGCCTGGCACATTTTAATGGGCCATGTAGGAATATAGGTGAAACTGTTTAATACAGAATAATACCTGTGAAGCAAATTTTACATTTTGTAGTAAAATGTTTTGAACAAACATGGACATTCAGTTATAAACTGCAGTTAGGTTCTACTTTTAGGTGCAACAGTTACAAAACAGCTGCACACTGAATTTTTGAGTGTAAAGTCATAGTTCCCATTAATGTTTTCCCTTTTTTTCTCCTGTAAAAGAATGTCAGGTGGTAAAAAGTATCATTTTCAGGTACATAGTAGTAGTAGTAGTATTTTTGTTATGGTATAAAAACAAAATATATTTGTTTCTGCATGTTATGTATTTACTCCATGAGAAAAAGTAAAACTGTATGTATGTGTGTTGTGTACTGAATGTGAAAACATGCATTTAAGAGGCGGTGAAATTAGAATGGTAAAGTAATGGCTTAAAATCCAGAAACATAGATTGTTTCCTTAACTATGTTTCTGAAAATGCCACAACTATTGCCTTTGGCTCCTTTTGAGCACAAATTGTCATAATAGTATGTGTTCCTTTTGTTTTGGAACTCCACCGTCAACCTTTAAAGAAGTTGCATCAATGTAATGATCACAGTGCTGTCAGAGACATACTGTCTATCTTCTAGAGCTGTAGCTGGCTGAATTGGTGCCTGGTGATACACCCCCCCATAACAGCACCAATGAACATGCTGTTGAGGGCCATAAAGAAAAAAAGACCCTTCTCTGATCTGTACTAAGTATAAGTGTCAGGTCCTAAACAAAATTCCTCCTGCATTAAGAAGTGCCATGTCCTAACACTCTACATGCATGCTGTCTCCCTTTCTACATGAGAGCAAAAAAAAGCTCACCTGTGTGATCTGGCACTCCTTCCTAATAGGAGTAGTGCCATATTGTAATGCCCTACAGCTATGCTCTTACTTCCTATGTGAGAGGGGGAAAAACTCACTCCTTGGATCTGGCACTCCTCTTAATAAGTAGAGTGCTAGGTTCATAAGGTCCTGCACCTAAGCTCTCATACTCTACATGAAGAAAAAAGAAAAAAGAAAAAAAAAGTGCTGTTTACTTCTAGGAGTACCAGGTCCTGATGGTATCACTGTCTACTGTCAAGCACACTTCTCTGTGCAGAGAAATGTATAAAACAAGGAATAACAACTTTTTTGGTTATTTTTTATCTACCAACTAATACATTGCCCACAGTGTGGATGTCCCTTTCTTGTCACCCTAGCTACACTTCTGCCATCTTCAACAAGCTATATCAATGCTCATTCAGTAGTAATCCTATAACTACCCTTTTGTATAACACATAGGGCACTGTGAAAATATAGACACTTTTTCCTTTATACTTCTGTGCTTTCACATTTATTATTCATCTTTATCCCTACCCAGAAAATGTAGCTACTGCACGTGTGTACGGGTCTATATCAGATGATCGACTTTTCGAAAACTCAAAAAAAAAAATATATATATATATATATATATATATATATATATATATATATATATATATATTGAGACCATGTGATCAAGTTTCCGAGAATAATCTCACAATGTAATGGAGACTGAATGTGAGTAACTCGGCTGGTTTGGTGAAAGTAGAAGAAGAATGTGAGATGATGTAAAAGTTAGATGAAAAGGGAGAGTATATTTGTGCAATAGTGCAGGGGAGAAAGAGAGGGGGGTATGAGATACTTCACTTTGCTGTTTCACTTTAAGCTGTTCTGGGCAGTGGTATACTGTAGTCAGAATCAATTTAGCTTGTCATTCATTTTTGTCTTATCACTAAACTTCTGTATAAATTATCGATTACTGCTGAGAAAGGATATTTCTATGACAGAATTATTTTGAGGTTTATTTATGGAAGCAGCAAATTGGGTTGCGTACTAGAGTTATGGAAACTGAAGGACATGATGACTTTCTGTATGTGTTGTGAAGGGTAATATAGTGTTTTTCAGTAATGGAACTAAGTATTTTGGATTTTTGACATAATGGCAAAACACATAACATCACTTGGTAAGCTAAACCTGGTTTGATCATAGTGAGCGGACTGCAGAATATGACATTTTCATTTTGTTTAAGTAGGAGTTATGAGAAAAATCATGATTATTAGTAATAGTAAAAAATAGAGATTCTATTATAAATAGGACAGCCCTGTGTTATGGAAATTGTCCACTGTGCCTTAGCAACTTACAAGACTTTCATATTACTAGGTCATCTATTATCGTGTATCATTCTCTGGATTCTCTGCCTACTCTTGCTGCTGCGCGTCCCTGGAGCTCCGGTGGTTACACCTATTGTACCTTGGCAAGCTGCCTGTCCTGCATTAGTGTTATTTACCTGTCCTATCTGCTGACCAGGATTCCTTCTAAACAATAGTACCTGCTGCCTTTTCCTTCAATAAGGAATAGAAGCCAACCTCTCCCTGAATTCATCCCCTCAAGAAAGCAAGAAACTTGGCAAGCTGCCTGTCCTGCATTAGGGTTATGTACCTGTCCTATCTGCTGACCAGGATTCCTTCTAAACAATAGTACCTGCTGCCTTTTCCTACAATAAGGAATAGAAGCCAACCTCTCCAAAAATTCATCCCCTCAAGAAAGCAAGAAAGTATGTTAGCTGCTTTATGTAAAGTATATTTGTCTAAACATTAGGTTCATTTAATAACCTTACCTTACCAGGATAGCCAGCAGCCATACTCTTTTCTACTTCTTTACCTCCCCCTTACCCCCTCTCATAGCCTTCACTTTGCTTTACTGTCTTCCTCCCCTACTACTAGATCCACTTCTTTCCTTCCAGCTGTTATTATTGTACTATAGTTTTTACCCTATCCCACTCCCTCATTTTTGAAACACTCAGGAAACTAGTTTTACCTTACTTATTTCATTGCATGTAACTAGTTGTATACCTTACTTATTTCTGCCTAGACCTACTTTAAGCTTCCATTTTTCACCTTCATCTACCTATCGACTCAACCTACCCAGACTATTACTGCAACTATTACCTCCTTTACTTACCTGCACCTAAACTTACCTCTAGCAGTCAGCATTTCCACTGATTGTTTTTCACAGGCTGGTTTTCCTCCTTACTTGTCTCTTCCTGCTCTGCTCCCCTACTCCAACCCCAAATCTCACCCACCCCAACTGCATCTAGCCTTATACCTCTCTAACCACTCCTACTCCCCAAACAGCCAATCACATTGCACACCCCATTAAGGTTTTCCATCTAGCTCACCACTCCTCCCATCTTCTACTCTCACCTTCTCACTCCCCACTCTCTACTTCTTCAGCACTATGCCTATTTCACCTACATCTCCATACCTTACACCCCTACTTCTTTTCTCAATTCTCCCTCTCCTTTTCCTTCCCTATATCTTAACCGCCTATGAACATCTTCACTGCTCTAACTTTCACCAGCCCTCAAAACAAACATCCCTTCCTGCTCTATCAACCACCCGGAAACACACAAACATAACATGCACAACCAACTATTTCCTCCCAATGTATCATAGAGTCACTCATATTTCCTACAAACACTACCAAGTCAAGAGAGCACGTAACTTACTGAATCTTACTCTTATTCACACTTACAGATTACACCTTCACCTCCTTATAGATGGTGACATTCATCCCAATCCTGGACCTACCAATAACACCTCTACCTACACAAGCAGTCCTTCTTCTGCTTCCATACACAACCATACAAAGCCTCCTAGCTCTCTCTTATTAGCTCACTTAAATATACATAGTATTAACAATAAAATAACTCACCTTCATGCCCTACTTGAGGTACACGACTTTGACATTCTATGTTTAACTGAGACATGGCTAAAACCATCTACCCAGGACTATGAAATCACTCTTCCAGGATATAGTATTTTAAGATTTGATTGCTCTAACAAGAAGGGAGGGGGGACGGCCTTAATAAATAAAACAGGGCTCCAACTTACACTACTGAACACTTGTCATCCAGCTAATACCAATTCTGAAATTCTTTTCACCAAACTACAACTAAATACTTGTAAATCCATCTATATTTTATGCTCATGTCTTCCTCCAGGTAATAACATCAACTCCCTTGAAAACATCCTCAGCTGGCTGTCCAACTATCCTCAAGAAACCATTGTCCTAGGCAACTTTAATATTGACTGGAATACCTGTAATACTGATAGCCCTTTTAACCACATAAACCTTCATGGCTTCTCTCAAATTGTCACCTCACCCACTCGAATCCATAAACCCACCAACAAATAATCTATCCTTGATTGGATCCTTATAAATACTCAGTCCGCAATTTACATGGTAGGCATCTTCCTCGATGACATGAGTGATCACTCTTTAACTTATTTAATTTGACAAAAGACCAATACACCCAGTCCTATAACCTACAGAACTTCTCGCTCCAATAAACATTTTAACCTTGAACATTTCCAAAATTAACTGAGCCTATGCAACTGGTCACCCTTGAAACACCTCCAACTCGAGAAAGCAGTGGCTTACTTCAGTTCTAAGTTCCTTGAAATCCTCAACTTCCACGCCCCTTCCTGTACCCTTAGGAGTCGGACCAAAACTGCGCCATGGCTTACAAAGGAAACCAAACAAAAAATTTTGCTGAGAAACAAATTTTGGTCTAGATGACGTTCTTCAAATGACCCATCTGATCACATAAAATTTAAACAGCTTAGAAACTCTACTAAAGCATCTATTCTATTAGATAAAAAAACTTCTTCTTTCAACTCCAGCAAACCATCCAACAAAGTCCACAGAAATTCTGGTCAGGGATTAATAGACTCCTTCATTAAGGCAGCACTAAGACACCCACCCCCTCCGGAATAACCCAAGTCACTCCCAATCAAATTGCTGACTCCTTCAACAACTTCTTTACTGAAGCTATCCAGTCTCTTGCCAACTCAATACCTCCTGTATCCACAAATCCGCCCCCCCCCTCCATTACCTCTCCATCCACTTTCCAACTCCAACCTGTCCATACTTCCCTCATCTGTACCCTACTACAAAAACTCAAACCCTCCACCCCCTCAGCAGACCTACTACCTGCCAAGTATCTTCAAATTGCAGCCAAAGTTATTGCTTACCCTATCTCAATCCTAATTAACAGAACCATAAAAGAAGGTACCATCCCATCCATCTGGAAAATCTCACATATTATCCCCCTTTATAAGGGTGGCAACTCAACAGAACTTTCCAACTTTCGTCCCATTGCCCTACTCTCTCCCATAGCTAAAATCATGGAAAAATGCATCCACCGCCAACTACTTGACTACCTTCTCCTAAATGGCCTATTCGCTAGCTCTCAGCATGGCTTTCGACCCTTCCATAACACTGATACTGCCCTCCTTTCATTTACTGACCACATCAACAAAAACCATAAGAATAACATCCTGTCCTCTGCTATCTTCATTGATCTTTCAAAAGCGTTTGACATGGTTAATCATCAAATACTTTTGAATCTTCTGAAATCCCTCTCACTTGACAGTCAAGCACTACAGTGTTTCAAGTCCTACTTAGATAATAGGCAACAGGCAGTGCTCTGGGAAAACACTCTATCCACCCCTCTTCCTGTCTCCCTTGGTATACCCCAAGGATCTATTTTAGGCCCTCTTCTATTCTCCATCTTTATCAGCGATCTAGCTATTAGTATTCCCCAAGCTGTAACCATACAATATGCTGATGATTCCACTTTAATCTCCTCAGCTACAAGTCCATCTGAACTGCAGGCCCTTACCCAAAGTGTCTTTGAGCTTGTAGAAGACTGTTTTTTACAGAGCTGTCTCCTCCTCAACCCTAAAAAGACTAAAGTGCTGCTATTTACTCCTACACAAAAGTCTACTCCATTTCACTTCTCTATAAAATCCAAAAACGGCACAGTCATATCTCCAGACACAACAACCAAACTCTTAGGGGTTACTATTGACCACAGCCTTGACTATGATACTCATATCAATACCACAATAAAATCAGTAAACCGAAAGCTAGGCTCCCTCTACAAAATTAAGCCCTTCCTCACTCCCACAGCCAGAACTACTATTGCCACGCCCACCTCATCTCCACTCTCTTCTATGCTTCACCTATATACACAAATCTATCAAAAACTAACCTCAACAAGCTGTCAGTCTTCTACAACAGTATAGCCAGATTTGTTACTGGCTCCCCATTTAGAACCCACCACTGCCTAAATTTAAAGCAACTCGGTTGGCTGGAACTACACAATCAGTTCTTATTTCAGCAACTAATTATTTCCCATAAAATCCTTTATTATCGGGATAAAACACCAATTCTTACAAATCTTATTAGTCCATATAAAAATCTTTCTAATCTACGCTCAGCTAATAAACTACTAGTAGCTACACATAAACCCAACAACAAAGCAGGAGTTTCACTTTTCTCTAATACAGTGGGAAAAAGCTGGAACCTACTTCCTGGTGACCTCACTTGTATCTCCTCTGCTTCACCTTTCAAACAAAAAAACTTAAATTTTTATCTTACTAGCCACTGGCTCTGTTCCTGTACCAACCCTGACTAATACTTTCTCCTCCTGTTTTCATCATCACGTAATTTTTCCTAAGCTATTCCACCTTACATTATTGTCACTTCAAAGGTTACTACCCCTAAGTGGGACTTAGCATACCCAAGGTAGAGTTAACAGACAATCCTACCTGCTTCTGCTTGAGGGGTACCTTCCCCTTTACTACTCTCTCCCATTCCTGATTTTCTTCTCTTCTATAACTAGTCTCTTTTCCCATTCTTTACTTATGACTTTGTTGTTCTGGGAATCTCCCTCTTCCTTCTTATACTTTCCCACAGTTTAAAAAAAAACAAACAAAAAAAAACCTCAATTGTGAAAATAGGGGGAGGGGTATTTTATCTGTATTTTATCTTAACTGAACTTTAATGCATCTGTAACTGAACTTTAATGTTTTGTACTGTAATTTATCTTAACTGAACTTTAATGTATCTGTAACTGAACTTTAATGTTTTGTAACTGTTACTGTATTTTTAATCTTAATTTTTTTTAATTTTAAATATTTTTAATGTTGTCTGATCCTTGTGGAGCTTTTCTCCCCAGGCCTCTACTGAAAATGGACATATATCCAGGTAGACTAGCCCGGTCAACAAATGTAAAATAAATAATAAATAAATTCTATTAACCAGTTATCTAACACCATTTAACAAGATACTTTCATAACCAAATATGCATGCATTCTTTGTCAATGTTGAAAATTATTAAGTTACTGTACAACTTTGTTTGCATTCACTGCAAGAATAATATTGAAGGACAAGCAGTAACATTAATATGGGTTTTGTTGCAGCAGGTGGATATGGGAAATTGCTCAATGTGACTTTAATGATTATTAGTAATAATTAACATATTGTCAGAGTAGAAATGGATGCATTTTAAGATATATGTTTTTTGTAATGGAGAAATAAGGGATTTGGTTTAATACATTATATGCATTTTTTAGAGGCTGGTCAAGATAACATTAATGCAGTTATAGAAAGAGTGATGATTTAGGGGCTACGGTTGCCTTGAACAGGTTATAGGGATTACACTGCCTGAGTAGAGGATGGTGGAAAAATATAGAATAATACAAATTAATGGAGACCAGATGTGCCTAATTGTTGCAAGTATCAAGAATAATAGGAGAGGATATGGAAATGGAGATGACTCTTGGGAAATGTGTTTTAAACATATAATGATGACAGAGCACTCTAATTACACTAAAAAAGGGCTAAATTATATCTTGGTTTGTTGCAACTCTAGCACCCCCTACGCATTGTTAAGGTAGGGTAGCTGACCAGTAAACAGCAGCAGCAGCAGTAAGGCATGAGACTGCTTCATTTCAACTCTTGTTTCTGCCTGCTGTCTGCTAAAGTTCAACCAGTACTTTGGTAACAAGTGCTTCCTTTAGACAGGGAATACATAAGGACATCGACCACTTCCCCACTGGTTTTCAAAGCGAGAATGAAACATCATTTTTTTTAATCTTGATTTTGATTAGTTTGTAGTTCATGGAGAATATAAATCTCTGAGCATTACAAAGAATTATGAGCATGTCTGCTATCGCTCTGTATGTGAATTTCTTGGCATCCATGACTCAAACATATAATAAATACAGCTGTTAAGATTGCTGACCTGCTCACAGTCCTGTATTTAGAAGTGGAGGCTCTATATGAGCAGTTCAGAGTTTCTAATGGGCAAACTGGGCACAGTGTTGTTAATGACAGTAGTGACATATTAGACTGGCAGTCTAGGACATAAACACAGAACTTTTTTTTTATAGAATGTATTCAAGGAGTTAACAGACATTTGAATTTATCTGTCTGATTTATTGAGTTTGGGTTATTTAGGATTCATTAATTACATTTCCCTTGCTTGTAATTTTTCCATAGATATGCAATGACTTAAAAGATGTTTTAAATGAAATATGGACTGTGGCCATTACTAATGTGAGTATGTATGGCATTCACCTATCTCACATCTCATAAGTAAAGACTTTGCCTTTTGATTTACTATTATTTTTTCTGTTTTCCAATTCCTCTTCCTGTTTTCTGCAATTGTAATACAAACAAGTATTTGAGAAACTATTTATTAGCATGTTTTAAATAGTTTATTTATTTGTATATCTGTTTTTATCCTTTCAAATATCAACTTTTGAATCTGTTTGTGATGGTCAATAATTGCATTATTCTTCTGTAGTATTCTGTCCAGGACAGAGACAAAAAATTGTCAGTTGTGATCTGTGCGCAACCCTAGTTAACAAATTCAAATAAAAAATAAGTAAATAAAATAACAGTACATCTGGAGAAGTGTTTGGTTTAGCATAAAATGAAAAGTGAATCTAGGCAGTTTTAGATGGTACAAATGTAAAGAATGTTTTTCAGGCATTCACTGAGTTTGTAAATGGCAAACACAGCAGCGTAAGTAAATTTCTTTATGTAGCAGCATTATACGCATTTAATATTTTGCCTGTCTTTCAGATGTGAACATTTTCGCACAATGTTTCAGTCTTACTGGAATGAAGACATGAAGGAAATAATTGAAATTGACCAGTTTTCATATCCAGTATACCGTGCTTTTCTTGAATATCTGTACACAGATGATGTTAACTTGCCACCTGAGGATGCCGTAGGTAATTTAGCTTTGCACAGTTTTACTGGCTTGTATTTGTAAAACAAAATGAGATAAACATATAAAGTGATAGTGGGGGATAGCTGGATGATGAAGAGCTAATGATTTGGATTCCTAAATTACTCAGTGCCTGTTACTTAACATTTGACAAGTTGTTTTGGTGACTTACTAGTTAGTTCAATCACTTTCTTGCAAACAAGGACTGAGTATAGCTGGTGATGATAAATGCTCTGAATCTGAGCATCTGCTAGGAAGCAAATGAACAGCAGTTTAACAAAGCACTGTTAAGAAGTTTCCATTACTATTTTAAATAACCGTAACCTTCCACTAAAACTGTCTTCACTTCTGCAGCTAGTTGTAAACTGCATCCACTTAATGTGTTTTATGCCAAGCCTCTGACTTAGAGGATGGAAGGCAGTCCTTCAAGGAACAGGTTGTCATTTGGTTTTAAAGCATAAAATAATGCAGTTTACATGTTATTTGGGTAAATGTAAGGTCAGCATATTGTTAATTGTCAATGATCAGCATTTTATTGCATTCATTTGTTTACCAAGTAAGCTCTGAAGTCAAAGGTGCCTGTTTCAAGAGTAACCTAGCAACCGTCCTTGGTACTATAACTATTTCCAAATCACTATATTTGCAGTCAGTGATTGGGGAGATTAAAACCAGGAATGTAGAATGAAACTCAACCAAAATAGTTAAATTTTGGAATCTCAATTACATCAAATTGAAACTCAAACTTTAATTTACTCTGTCTCTTTTCAGTCATGTTCTCCAGGTGCATCACTTCATTAGCTTAGCAAAGCCTCACTCTAGAATTAACCTGTTTAAATCATCTACTTTGAAAATCAACCTTCTGATCTACTGACAAGCAAACTACTGCTTCCCTGTTTAACTACAGTTTTATTTTCCTCATTTTACTAACTTCCCTTGTTCTACCCATTCTCTCCCTGATTTTCTGAATGCCTCAAATGAATTACCCAAATACTAAACCTTTCTGTTGTCTTCTCTTACCTTCTCTTCTGTCACTAGATCCCCATCTTTACAGCAGTTAAGTGGTCTTAATTTGCACTTTTTATTATGTTTGTAACACTTGATATGTTTATTGTGTAATGTTGTGTAATACTTTTTTAGATTCCTTATAAGTGGCACTATATGCCATGGCGTACTGTTTTTTTTTTTTATTTATTTACATTATTTCTTCCCATGGATTTTAAGGTTTTACTTGTGTTTTATTAACTAACTATGTTTATCTGTTTTCATTTTTCATTCAATTCATAGGGCTCTGATAAATGAGTAACATGAGAAAACCCATTTCTGCAATGCCATCTTCATCGAGTGTAGGAATTTATTAGGATATCATCCTGTGAAATGTATTTTCATCTCCTAGGATTCATAGGAATTTCAAGGCAACCATGTATTGTAAATGTTTACCCTTTGCCAATACCCACTATTGGGTCCAAACTCCTTTCACTAAAAGAGCTAGGCCAGTCTAGGTCAGGGTGAATTTGTTGGTGCCCATCCAATCATTTATGATCCATTTGAAGGATTATAGTGTATCACACTGCTTATTCTGCTGGGACAGTCTGTTCCAGAAGTGGGAGAAGTGCTGCATGATGACTGTCTCTCTCCACTGTGTTATATGTATCTGCTGGTGAAGATTTAGGTCCTTGGTTCTGTTATTTGTGCAACTATTAGACTTGTGGAGCTACAAGTCATCCAGCACTAATGAGTCTGTAATGGCATGGAAGGTAAGCCATAGATCTCCCCACAAGAATCTATAAGATGCTGAATAAAGAGTACTTCAGTACCTCCTGCAAGCACAGGGTCTTTAAGCCTATGATGATCTTAGTTAGGAACCTCTGGAGTCTTTCTACTTTATGTCAAGTGAGATACATCAAAAAGAAGCATTGTATTCCATAATTGGCCTAACAAATGCTATTTGGAGCTAGCTGTTGCTCCCTTGGGAACTAGCTGTGCTAAGTAGATGTCACGTGATGAAGAGAGGAAGGAATTATCAACGCATGATCCAAGGTTCCTAACAGCATTTTCATTTTGAAGAGAGTGCTGTCTATGCTGTATGCCGAGAAATTGACTACCAAATGTGACATGTTTTGCATTTAATTTGAGCCTGTATTCAGTATAGTAATTATTTGTGTGTAAGTTCTTTCTGAAGAGTTTGAGTATCCGAGAGGGACTTGACAATATCCCCAAGTTCACAGTCATCTACAAACTTAATTAGCCCAGGGTCATGGTTTCTGGTCTGAAAAGGAGGGATCCCAGCACTGAGCCATGGGTGAACACTACTGGTCACCTTCATACTTTCTGATGAGGCACTTGGCACTCACATTCTGTAGATTCTGTCTTTTAACCAGTTTGTTATCCAAATTACCACAAAGGGATCCATTTTTAAAGTGGTAAGCTTTATTTACTTATCAAAAGGTATGGTGTCAAATTTATTATTTATTTTTATTTTACATTTGTTAATTGGAGAAAGTCTGACTGGAAACAAGTCCTTTTTCAGCAGAGGCCTGGGGAGAAAAGCTTCAAATTAATTAGAAAGTCACAAAAATAAAGTCAAAACATTTACTTAGAAAAGCACAGGAGTAAAGCAGTACTAAAAAGTAATCTTTAGATAACGTAGTATTAGTAGCAATGAAAATGTATACAATAATTGAGCAGTGTAAATACAGATAACATAGGAATATACAGGTATAGTACACTAAGTTCCATTCAGTTTACAAATCGTAGAGTTTTGTTTTTTATGACAAATAGAGTTCATCATTAGTGAGTGATGTACATGTTTATATTCAGTTTTGGTGACCCAGGAAATAAAGAAGGAAAATATTTGGATTATTTTGGGGGAAAGTTGTTGTTTATCCAGGGGTGTTGCATGAGCCAAGATTTAAATAGAAGTGCTTTGGGTATCTTTTTAAACTGGAGTGGGTTATTAGCAGTAGTTATATCAGGAGGGAGTTTATATCAGATTTTGGATATATAGTTAGCATAGAGGGAGTCACCAGCATAATTATTGGCTTTAACTGTTGCCAATAGGGTTTTATTTTTAAAATGCAGGTTTCTGTCAGGAGAGTAAGGGAGTAGGAGATTTTGGAGGGAAGGGATCTTATCTGTACGGTTTAGGATTGTATGGGCTATAGAGAGTTGGTTGTAGAGTATAAGTTGGGAAGGTTCTAGCCAGTTAAGTTTATTGAGTGCTGTGCAGTGGTGTGACGTAAATGGTGAAAATGTGGCAAACCAGGCAGTTTTGTTATAACATGATTGTAGTTTGGCTAAATCAGATTTCTTTAGGTTGGTGAAAAATGTTGATGCATAGAGCAGAGTTGAGATAAGGTGTGTTTGAGCAACTCTGTATTTTTAGTGAGATTTTGTGTGTTTCTATAAAGGGTACCTAGCTTTTTGTGTACTTTTTTATTGTTTGTGCAGTATGAATATTGAATCTTAAGCTACTATCAATGACTACTCCCAGTAATTTAGTGTGGGTCATGGGTGAGATAATAGTATTGTTTAAGGATAGAATATTGACAAAGTGTGTCTTGTAGGTTGAAAAATCATAAGTTGAGTTTTGTTTGGTGTAGGATTAGTTGGGAATTAGATAGCTATGTCTCCACCTTTGAAAAAGCATCTTGTGTTATAATTTGTAGTTATTTAGGAGATGATTCTGCACATATCAATGTAGAGTTATCAGAGTACTGTATCACAGAAGCATGCTGTGTAGCAGTATGAAGTTTGTTAGTAAATATAGAAAACAGGAGAGGACCCAGAATTGATCCTTGATGTACTCCTGTTGTAACAGGCAGAAGAGAAGAGAAGAGAAGTCTTTCTGCCATTGCATGGCTTGTTGATGGTGATTTAGGTAGTCTTGAAACTATGCAATGGCAGCTGGACTTAGATACAGTTTCAGTTAATGCATTAATCAGTTTGTAATGTGAGACCATGACAAAACCTTTTGAAAGATCAAGAAATATCGAGGAGACAAATTTTCCATTGCTCCTATGAGCATTTACAGTATTAGTGAAGGATAACAGAGCTGTGGTGGTGCTGTGGCATGGTCATCATCCATGGTATGTGTTAGTAGTTTGTTAGTAAATAGTGCACAATTTGTGTATGTACACCTCTTTCGAGAATTTTAGACAGGGGAGAGAGTATGTCTATTGGACGATAATTAGATAATTCTGTTGGACTTACCTCCTTTTTGTAAGGGAATAGTATGGGAGGTTTTCCATATAGCAGGAACTTGGTATTCAGATATTGATCTGTTAATAAATATGGATATAGGGTAAGCAGTTACATCTGCGGCAACTCTGAGGTACTCTGTGGGTAGCTTATCAGCTGCTAGGGTGGTGGGTTTAAATTTTTTAGCAGTTTTTTTTTATCTTGTCTGTTGAGATGGGTTGAATGGAGAAGGCATTATTATTATTATCCAAAGTGGACAGGGTTGGAGAGTGAGTGGTGCTACAGTTATTTGATAGAGCTAGAAATGTTTCAGTGAAGTATTTATTAAACTGGGATGGCTATGTTGTCAGTGTTGGAGATCGCAGTGGGGTGTGTGTGCTGGCATTCCCTGGTAGGATGATCTTATTGATAGCAGACCAGAACTTTTTTGTGGTTTTTGTGGTGCATAGTTTGAATGTTGTGATAGTAGTTAGTTTTGTCTGGTTTGATTTGTCTTTTTGCCTTATTTCTAAGTTCCTGGTAAGTCTGTTTAGAAGCTTCATTCTTTTTATTTTGGTAATGTGCTCAGGCTTTGTTTCTTGCCATTAATTGTGTCCTAGTTTCTTTAGTTAGCCATGGGGCATGTTTGGATTTAATTCTTATAGTTCTGGGTAGTGCATGGATGTTCAAGATATTAATGAAGGTAGAGTTAAAACACTTTATGGCATCATCTATAGGTAGATGTTTGAGTGGAGACCAGTTGCAAAGTTTAAGCAAGGAGGTAAAGTGTTGGGGGTTAAAATTTTTCTTGTTCCTTATTTGTTTATAGGAAGGGGGTTTTGTTGGGTTGATACGCTGTCTGAGTAGAAAGGTTGTAAGATGGTCACTGAGACTGTTTGGAAGGCAGCATGAGTGAAAGGAGAAGGATGGCCTATTAGTATCCAGTCAAGGATGGAATGTTAGATGCTTTTCAGTTCTGGTTGGTGTTTGAATAGTTTGGGAAAAAACAGGCAGGTTAATATGATTATGATTAACTGGATTCTGGGAGTCACAATTTGCCCAGTCTGTGTTAAAATCTCTAGTGATAAATGTTTCCTGAGGCAGTTTTTTTTTGATGCCCAATGTAGAATATTTTCCACGATGGGGAGGTTGTTTCCAGGTGGTATGTAGGATCCAGTTATGTTTATATACTTACTAGAATTTAATTTTAGCTTTGAATAAAGAATTTCTGCATTATCAAAGTTGGGGGGGGGTTAAGATTCATGGGTTCTACAGTAAGGTTGTTTCTAAATAGTATGGCTATACCACCTTCTTTTTTTGCCCTTTCTGTCTGCCCTCAGAATATTATATCCTGGTGCAAGAATTTAATTATCCCTAGCTTCTGGTTTAAGCCAGCTAGGTCTCAGTTTTTATGACAAATACCTTGCCAATTCAAGATGCATTACGTGAACAGTGGGACCACTGTCAACTGCATGTGTAACTCCCTCAAAAAAGTTAACTAAATTTATTAGCTGTGATTTTACCTGACAAAGTCATACTACTGCGGGTCAAGTCTAATGACATTTTTGATATCATAGTTTGAGGTCAGTTATAGTGAGCTCAGTGGCTTTGCAGATAAGCCTTGTAAGGCTGATAGGTCTATAATTCCTGGAATTAGTGGTAGGGGCTTCCTTTGTAAAGTGACTTCAGTACTGGAGTGTGCCAAATGTCAGGAGCAAAAGCCGCAGCTAAATCTGAGTTAAATAATCTGAGGAATGGTTCTCTTCAAGTCATATCGATTGATTGACACCTTTTTCCTATATATATATATATATATATATATATATATATTTATTTTTTTTTTTTGTCAGGGCAAACCCCCCAGCACCCCCATGTGGTCTGACAGTGCACAAACTCCCCAAACTTAAATACATGTAATCCAAGGCTGCACAGTAATGGAGAAAAAGGAGGGGAGCAAACGAAAATCAAGAAACAAGGGTCGCAATAGAAGATATTGAGAGGAGGACTGTTTCTACTTTATTTACACAGACTTTCAGGTTGGGACATTTTGCTTTTTCAAATGTTGATTGCAACGCTACACAGATGCATATTGTTAATCTAAGTGATTTTTTGGTCACTTATGACATGGAGCAGGTATTATTAAAGGGAAGTAAGTTTGTCCCTACTAAAATACCAGCACTGTCAGATGTATTAATTGATGCCAAGCGTTTTTGCCGAAAGCTGTTTTTGAAAGTATATTTTGAAGCTAAAGATTCCCATACCATAATGGATGTAGTAAATATTGGAAATGGCAGTAGTATTAATAGTGTTGAAGCTACTCATAATTGCAATGTTTCTAATGATTTTTCTTGCTCACATGATTCTTTGCTTGATCTTTCGATATATGACTATGACTTAGAAAATTTTGCACTAGTGGATGTGGATGTGGATGGGTCTGAGTTAGATTCTGTCACAATTGATTCTGAGCGTTTTTTTACAGTGTATGGGAAACTTGAGGTACCTATTTTACCCACTCAGAGTTCCTTTTGTCCACCTAAGAACTCTGTTACCTTAAAAGTTTTTGAGAATGCATTACTTAGAAAAATTGAGAGTGAATATGCTGTGTTTTTGAAAAAATATTTTGAATTTAACCTTACTAAAACTGAATGGAGAGCTTTAAGAACTATGCAAGGTGTTTTAGATAAATATGCATTTTGTCAGGCTGATAAAGGAGGGAATTGGGTGATTATGGATAGGTTACATTACTTAAAAATGGTTTTTGATTTATTATCTAATGAACAAGTTTATGTTGAGTTACCTGGTAACCCTGTCTTAGAATTTAATACAGCACTTTTGGAACTGTTAGAGAGGGGTGAAAGGCTAGGGTTCTTAACTAATAAGGATGTTAAAAGACTTTTTATTGTTAGTCCTAAAGACCCTAGCTTTTATGCTTTACCAAAGATACACAAAAATCTTTTGGACCCTCCGGGTCACCCAATTGTGTCGTGTTGTGGTGGTTTTCTTGAACATGTTGGCATATTTTTGGATAGTCTCCTTAAAAAAGAATTGAGTAATGTCTCTTCACATATCAGAAACACTAACGATTATTGTGAGAAGGTTAAGAATTTACAATGGGACAATACTTTCTATTGGGCAACTGTTGATGTGAAGGCTTTATATACCAGTATTAGGACCACATTTGGCTTAGAGGCAATTTGTAATATTTTGGGGGAGGGTCCACGAACTTCCTTTATTATTTCACTTTTGGAATTTGCATTAACTCATAATTATTTTTTGTGTGAACATAAAATTTTCCTACAAAAGGGAAGGGACTGCAATGGGGGCTAATTTTGCCCCCACTTATGCTATATTATTCATGTCGTACTTTGAGACCAGTTTTTTGTATACTTTGGAATTTTTTCATAAAAATGTTGTACTTTATTATAGGTACATTGATGATTTGATTTTTGTATGTACTGGGAATATTATGGAATTTGATGAATTTATCACCAGTTTACATTGTAATCGATTTGGTCTTGAATTTACATATGTAGTGAATGCCCAAACTATTCAGTTTTTGGACATTTTATTATATGTGGATTCCAACAACAAAGTATAATATAGACCTTATAGAAAAGTTACTGCAACCAACAATTTTTTACATGCTACTAGTGCTCACCCCAGACATTTGATTGAGGCACTTCCATTTGGTGAGTTTAAACGCACTTTTGAACATACCTCGGAAATTGGTTTATTGGATCTTGAATTTAGGGACATTAAAATTAGGCTTTTAATGAGAGGCTATTCTGAATCCTTAATAAACAATAGTATTAATAGGTTATTAAAACCTGATTTGTATGTAAGGAATGAGGATAAAATTCATAATAGAATTAAGAAAGCTGATAGGGTCCCTTTGAATAGTGAGAATAAAATATTTTTTGTTAACACATACTCTCTGTTTTCTCTAACTATGAAAAATATTGTGGATTTTCTTTGGCCGATAGTTTGTCAAAATGATGAGATAGGTCATCTTTTTCCCAATAGAGTTTGTTTCTCCTATGGAAGATATGCAAATTTGAAGGAAATGCTGAAGTTAAAACCAAGAGTTAGGGAGAGTAATATATTAAATGGGAGTACTATATTAAATGGTATGTTCAGGTGTGGAAAATGTAAAGTTTGCCCAAAAGTTAAAAATCTATCAGGTAGTTGTATAAATGGTGTGAAATATCAGGCTACTGATAAATTTGACTGTAAATCTTGTGGGGTGGTTTATCTTGTTGGTTGTGGTTGCATTCCACCTAAATACTATATAGGCCAAACAAAACGTCAGTTAAAGATACAAATTTTGGAACATATGGGTGACATTAGAAATCATAGGATGGAAAGTCCCATTTTTGAACATTTTAATAGTTTGCATAATGGTGTGTTGGACTCTTTGTTCTTTTGTGCTTTAGCTAGACCTGATGTTTATAATGCTGGTAACATTTTACAGAAATTACTGAATTTGGAAAGCATGTTTATATTAACTTTTGGTACCTTGAAACCCTAGGGTTTGAATTTGGAAATGAACTTGACTATTTAAAGCTTTGTTTTAGGTACTTGCATAAGCATATAGTTAATTTTAATATTGTACTTATGTGCATTTAACATTGCATTTATGTGCATTTAATCTGTTGAATGTTTTTGTTTAGGTAGCCTCCCTTCAGTATTAATGAATGTATGGTCCCTTTTATTCTGAAGCCTTCTGATGTATTTAATTAATTACTTAATTGATTAATTATGGATTTTTGTATAAAAGATGCAATAAAATGTGAGTGGTTATTCCTTTGAAGGCTGTGTTCAGCCGAGGTACCAGAATAAACTTGTTTGCATCCCAGCTCCTGCACTTGGTGTTTTTTTTTTAAGCCAGCTAGGTCTCAGTTTTTATGACAAATACCTTGCCAATTCAAGATACATTACGTGAACAGTGGGACCACTGTCAACTGCATGTGTAACTCCCTCAAAAAAGTTAACTAAATTTATTAGCTGTGATTTTACCTGACAAATTCATACTACTGCGGGTCAAGTCTAATGACATTTTTGATATCATAGTTTGAGGTCAGTTATAGTGAGCTCAGTGGCTTTGCAGATAAGCCTTGTAAGGCTGATAGGTCTATAATTCCTGGAATTAGTGGTAGGGGCTTCCTTTGTAAAGTGACTTCAGTACTGGAGTGTGCCAAATGTCAGGAGCAAAAGCCGCAGCTAAATCTGAGTTAAATAATCTGAGGAATGGTTCTCTTCGAGTCATATCGATTGATTGACACCTTTTTCCTATATATATATATATATATATATATATATATATATATATATATATATATATTTATTTTTTTTTTTTGTCAGGGCAAACCCCCCAGCACCCCCATGTGGTCTGACAGTGCACAAACTCCCCAAACTTAAATACATGTAATCCAAGGCTGCACAGTAGTGGAGAAAAAGGAATTCTCCACTGTCAGTGAAAGTGCTTTCTGTAAAATATTTTTGTTGAAGCGGCATTTGCAGAAAAGTGCTTTCAACCTGTTGAACGGCTCCAGTTCTGTCGGGGTATGCCTAGTACTCTTTGTTAAACAACCATGTAAATTTCCAGGTCCCATGGAAGAAGTATTTTGGTCTTAGAAAGCTTTCTCTGTACATGTTTCTTGGTGATGAGGGGTTTTAGGGGATTTAGGGATATTGGAACTTTGGAAAGAAATCTCTAGGGTAAAATTAACTCTAAATTTGTTTGGTAGTGTATTGGCAGTTTCTCTTGGGTCTAAGTATGTGGTGCTATTCTGAAAAGTTCAGACCATTGTCGGATGTTCTTAGTTTTCCTAATGCAGCTGAAAACAGATTTGCAGTTGTCCTTACTACAGATGCTAACCTGTGGTCATGGGCTGCTTTCTTAGACCCAATAATTTTCAGGTTTGTAGTAGTTTTTTCATTAAAGGAAGGTTTTTGAGTCTCATATCAGAGATTTTGCTGCCAATTTACTTTTTATTGTAAAGTTTATTTATGTTGAAAGACTACTAAGGAGCTTTGAATTTCCCATTGTATTTGTTCCTGGTTGCAACTGCTAGCAGTGTACATTTATCTAAATGAGCACATAAATCCTTCATGAAGCCACCTTTTGTGTCATCATCTGAGCTGATGATTATATGAATGAATTTTGAAACCTCAACACAGAATTTGGTGAGATTAGTATGTTTGAAATATTTGAATTCCATGATACTAGATGCTGGGGAATTGGAGATTTTAAAGATGAAAGTTTGACTTAACTGAGGAAAGAGATACCATGGGAAAAGTACATGGAGTGGCTACATTGTTGAGAATATTTTGTCTTTTAGTGTGTTTAACTATCTGATGCGTGTGTGTGTGTGTTTATTAAATTTAAGAACATTTACACATACCCTATGCTGGAGGTATAAATGTTCCAGGTTATTGAGGGGTAGATCATCAGGGAAAATGGAAGGTATCTTGTAACAGGCTATAAGCTGGTAGTCTTGTTTAGGATGGTCTAAAGTTCTGTAAGTAAAATGTGTGGGGTTCTGGAAATCTGTTTGATGGTAATATGGTCCTTAAATATGAGAACTATCATTGCCACTGGGCATTATATTTAACTCTGTGCACTGTTTTATGGAGGGATGTAACTGGCACACTGACTAACACAACACAGAATGACTATATGTAGATGATAGACATACACACTATGCTATTAGTAAGAAGTAAAGATGATTAGATTATGGAGGGGTTGTGACCTATGCAGCTCTGTGAAGACAATGGGTGCTTATAGGCTTAGATGGCAACTGTGAACTTTGTAGCAGCATAGAACAGTTACAGGTTACTTGCAGGACTATATAGTAATCCAAGTGCACATTGCTACTTGTCATGTAGCTATGTGCTGCTGTGGAATGTAAATTCCACTAGTAACACTGACTTGTGCCAGCAGTATGACCTCTATAAGACTGCACAGCTATGGAGGAAGGGAAGTATTCAATTCTTCTTACACCATACAGATTGCTCCCCTTTCTCCTTGGTTTTTCAACCATTAGGTTAATATTTATAGATAGCATGAGATAGATGGGCACAGATGTCTTGCTTTCTGCAAAAAACGATATGTTATACTCTGTTGTATATATTTTATTTACTGTATTTAGTTAGACTTACTGGCTTTTTACTTAATTTTAGTGAAAGCTGGCTTTCATTCATTATGGTTTTCATGGGATGGGTCAGTCAACATGCTATTTTTAGTGAAGTAGCACTGACAAGGAGTCCCATGATAAGAAAGGATGCACAGAACAGCAACATGCAGCAACTCCAGTGGTAAGGTAATGCCATCATATTTCTCTTGCCCCGCACACGCTATTTACTTCCTCATTCCATTAAGCCAAAGTAATTAGTCTGTGACTTATTTATTGACATTTGTTTACCAGGAAAGTCTTGTTGGGCACAGGTGCCCTTTTTCAGCAGAGGCCTGATGAAAAATGCTCCAAGGTAACCACTTTAATGCAATCAGTATTTACAGTAAATTTTATAATGCAGTTACAATGAACACATAGCATCGTAGTCAGTATAATAACATTTCTGTTAATATTCACAAACATTAATATACAGCATTGTATTGAGAATTTTCAGAAAGAACAGTGGTGTAAAAATAGGAGTAATTTAAGAAATACACTGGATTGAGGTATTAGAGGGTATAAGCAAGTTTAGGTTTCAATAAAGTAGCAGCAATGAAATTTAAATTTGGTTGTGTTAAATAAGAGGTAGGTGTAGTAGTTTAAGAAGCACAATAAAGTGAAGTATTAGAAGCGGATAAGCAGGTTAAGTGATTTAGCGCTTCTTTAAAGGGAGGTATAAGAAGGTGATGAAGGGGCAAGCTTTGGACTTCCAAAATGACTGCACATCAAGTAACAGCTGAACTATAGCTCTCCCAGTGTGAAAAACAGAAAATCAGCAGAGAAGGTCAATAGACTTTTGTGTTTATGGGTAAATTTCAGTAACTGGCTAGTAAGTATACTCTGTGGATTAAAGGCAAAAATAAATACAGAGCATCTAAAAAAAAATCAGCTAAAAAAAGTGAGGAAGAAGCACTGGGGAAAGTTCTGCAGCTGTTCAGCAAAAAGTAATGCAACCTCCAGACATTACTTCCAGTAAACTACAGGAAGATACAAGACAACTGCACACAGACCTGGTTAAAATAAACAAAACACTGATAGAGTATATCAACACAAACAACAAAAGAGTGGTAAAAAATGGAAGAAGCTTTAAACAGATATTCAGATGAGGTGATAAAGCTGCAAAAATCAGAAAAGTTCAGACCATTGTTGGTTGAAATGAAGAAAAGGCTTACTGAATATGAGAATGCTCAGGAAGAGATGTTGCAAAACATAATAGAATTAGCAGACAGAGCATGTAGGGAAAACTTGAGATTTTCAACTATACCAGACAAGCTGGAAGGAACAGATTACACTAAATTTATGAAAGCACAAATAAGCAACTAGACTGGTTTCCCACAGCAGAGATGTTAGTTGAAAGGGCACATCGCATGTATGCTCCAAACTTGGCTATGAGAAGGCAACCTAGACCATCAATAGTAAAGATGCTGCCCACCAGCAGGAGTTGATTCTGGCAAAACTGTGACAATAGGATAAAATACTAAACGTGGCAGACAGCAGAGTGTTTGTGGAGAATGATTACTCATTGTAAAACAAGCAGAAGAGGAGTAAATTCATTCTGCTATTCAGGGAATGTCAAGATGCAGGTGTGAGATTAAAACTGCTGTCCCCAGCTGTCTTCAAGGTATTCTTCCCTGGAGAGACAAAATCATTTTTTGATGAGGTACACGCTAAGGAGGAAATGCGTTTGTTCAACAAAAAGTGAGCTGTGAAACAGAAGGAGATTCTGCTTCTTTTTTTCTGTAAATAAAGGCCACATAGAGACTGTACCCATGAAACCTTTTCCACTGTTTCAATGGTAATTGTTGAGGAGAAGGAAGGGAGCATGAGAGTTGACTAGAAGAATTGAGAATATGTTGGAATTAAAGGAGAGACAGGATTTGGGGGATGGAGATGTATACCAGTAACTTAATGTGTGATTACAATACAATAATTATATTTAAGCATGAGGAAATCTGGAAATATTGGACTTTTTCAGAATTTGTTGGACTTGTGGGGGACTCTATAAAGTATATTCCCTACTTCATGCCATTAATGTTCAGAAAATGCTTTGAGAAGGAGGAGAAGAGAGTGGGGAAGGTTAACTGTAAGTAAAGACAACATTTTTTTTCTTAATAGTACAATTTTTGTGGTGTATGGTTTTCTTTGCATGCTATAACGTTAAGTTTTCTCAGTTATTTTTAAGTGTAATGGGGATTGTAAATGGGTGCTGCTGTTCTTTTTTCCTTTCTTTCTTCCTTCCTTCTTTTTTCTTGTTCAGTTTAAGAAATTTAGGCACTGCAATGTAATACAAAAGCCTAGTTAAAAGAGCGTGGCAGAAAAAAAGTGAATGTGTTTTTTATCATTCTTGAATGGGGAGATGACTGGATTAAGGACCTTAGACTGATTTAATAACACATTTTAAGAGAAAGCAAGTAAATGGAAAGTAGTATTGAATATTATGAGACTTTTTTTCTAGCAAATGAATGTATGCTTAGTAGCAGTTGTGCATCTGGCCCTCTTGTCTCCATGGAGACAATCTCATAATGAGAAATTGGCTATGTGGTTCATATGTCTCCATGGAGATGATCTAATAAAGAAAAAAATGGTTATAGTCTGGTGGAGAGTGATTGGCTGGGGGAAAAAAAGAAAAGAGTAACTGGCTATAAGATAATGTTCTCTGAAAGCATTCAGGGGTTTTCCCAGCTGGGAGAGATACAAAGATAAGACAAAGCCAGTTAGCACTTAGTAGAAGCACAGGCTGCAGCTTGTACCTTAGCATGGATAACCTATCTTCTAGGTTACCTCAAGTTTGTGCATGTAGCTGTCAGCTTGGACATTTGTTCCTATTAGGAGGGTAAAACTTCAGTATTTGAAGATTTCATTCCAAAATGGTGGGCAGCCTGTAAACACACTAGCTGTGCAGCTCCTTTATCTTTTCATTAATATTTGACATCCTGCCTGCACATCCTGAGGAAAAAATTAAAATTTTCAACAGAAATTAAGGCAACAAGAAGAATAAATACATATACAAGCTTTATTTTTCGTCAGAAATCTCTTCTTTTGGAAAATTAAAACTTACTACAAGCAGAACCCTGAACTGCATGGTGTGAATTCTTGCAGGTATACAGGCCTAAGGGGAAGAGGAAAATAAAAAGATTTGTCTCAACTTAAAGTTTCATCGAACATTTTTTATCTTCTGTCTTCTATACCAGCTCTTCTAAGTAGCTCTCAAAATCCAAAAATAAGATGGATAATCAACCAGAGCACATGGAAACTCTGACATCCAAGTCTAAGCTGTCTAATATAGTCACTCCAGAAAAGGATATCTCATCCAAAAGACAGAAAACAAATAAGTCTCAGACAGAATCTACTAAACTAGCTCTCAAATCAAAGCAAGAGCAAACACTAATGCTTGAAGATCTTAAAACTGTTTTACAGCCACTTCAGGCAGAAGTACAAGGATTCTCACACAAACTATTTACTTTCAGTTCTAGCATAGAGCAAATTATGCTCAGACTGAACAAAATGAGGCAAAATCCATGGAAAATGAAGTGACAATAAAGGATCTTGAAAGGAATCTGCAGACTGATGAAAAAATATTAAAGAACTACAACAAAAAGTTTTGGATTTGACAGCTAGAAGCAGATGTAACAACCTCATTATCAGAGGTATTCTGGAAATTATTGAAAGCTCTCAACTTAACACAATAATTAAAGAAGTACTAAGTACACTGTTAAAGAATAAAGACCTTCTGGATGATTTAACTATAGAAAGAGTGCACAGATCCATAAGATACTTACAAACTGCAGATTACCCAAGACAGATATATGCTAAGATCCTAAACTCAGCACATGTTTAAGCAATACTCTCTGCTTACAAAACCAAAAAGAACTTTACTTGGAGAGTTCATAAAATCACCATAATCCAAGACCTTCCTCTTGAAATCAAACAAAACCGGCAAAAACTGAGTAAATACTGCTCTTACCTGATAGAAAACAACATACGCTGCCAAATGAAGTATGCTGCCACATTAACTTTCTATCACAAAAATGAAAAAATATCCATTGAGACACCTGAAGAGGCAAAATCCATTTTCCTTCATCTATTTAAAGTAAAGCCAGCATAAAAAATCCTAATTCAACTTTTCTGAGACATCTGCAACACAGCAAGTCCAACAGCAAAAACAAAGAAAATACAACTGGCCAGTGAACCCCAAAGCAATTTATTAAAACACTCTGTTCTCTGACGTCTCGGCTAAAAAGCCTTCAAGGTTCATAGGTTCATAGGTTGGTACTAGGCTATCAGCCCTAGGGCCTATACAAGCCTAGCCATAACAATTCCCTGGCTATTTCTTCCCACATTATTTACTTTCCTGGACCCCTGTCTAGAAGGGCGACTGACGTGATCCCTGGGGTGAATTTCCTTTCTCCCATCCAATCGTCAAGGTTCCTCTTGAAGAGGTCCAAAGAGGCACTCTGCTTGACATGTATGGGCAGTCTAGAGTAAAACAGTGCAATAAACCAACACACACATTTATAAAAAATACACAATCAATAATTCAATTAAATATTTAAATCAGTACTCTCCAATTGAGTTTCTCATTTAACCCCTTCGGGTACATAGTACCAAACTTTAAAATACGGGGTTAAATGAGGAACAATTGGAGAGTACTGATTTAAATATTTAACTAAATTATTGATTGTGTATTTTTTATAAATGTGTGTGTTGGTTTATTGCACTGTTTTGCTCCTTGAAGGCTTTTTAGCCGAGATGTCAGAGTACAGAGTGTTTTAATAAATTGCTTTGGGGTTCACTGGCCAGTTGTATTTTCTTTCTGAGACATCCAGCTGACATTTTCATTATTTTAAGCCCAAATCCTGCTTACCTTGGCGCTTTTTTAAGGTAAAAAGTAAAATCTGTTTTTTCTGGTATTTTCTAAACAGGCCGAGGGGTTCGTTAGTGTTGTGATGTTCCATTACCCATAATTCCACTGGAACACAAGGGATAGCAGTAACCTTTCACCTTTCAACTCAACTGCAGCCTTCTGGGAGCCCCAGTGCATTACTGGGAATGGATAAAATGGCTGAAAATGCTTTAAAAGTAAAGGAACTTGTTTTGGACTTAGTTATAAGAAGATAATTCCTCCTTTCATCTAGAAGCAACCTCATATGGCTTGCTACTGGCAGCAACTGGACTTAAACGGCTATTTGTAAGCTGATTGACATCTAATTGGTACATTTATGCCTAAATAATGTAAAGTTAATACAGTTAACTTAGACAAGATCTGCAGACATTATTTACACCTCTGTCTAAGTATGTCACTTTAATCTGTTACTTAAGAATGCTAGCTGATCTAGTAAATGAGGTAAATAATATAAACACTCACATTTCACAGTTTAAATCTAAGTGACAGAGACCATAGAGTTAGTAGTGGAATTTAATGTTCTTTTTTCATACGATACAGCGGCACATATAATTGTTATTAAAGCCAGTGTTCTCGTCTCTCAGAGATCCTTAATGTTATGCTAACTGTTGGGGGGGGGGTCTGCTTTAGTACTGAATTTTGTTCTCTCTTTCAATTGATAGGACATAGAGACTCTTTACAAATTCTAGTTGTTGTTTCCTCTATTTAAACTATTTTTGCAGTGCTGCTGAATAGCCTCCAGTCTATAAAGAGGATTTAAGATAAAAGGACAGATGTTAATAGCATGCATTAAAAACATGTACTAGAAGGCTGAGTTCATTTATGTGAGCCTGACTAACAGACAGAGATGTCTCTAAATAACCAAGTTTTGCCTTCTTCTTTTAAGCAATAACAGTTTTGGAATAATGTTATATAACATGTTATTAGTCTCTAGTTGTTTATTTTGTCACTAAAAACCACTTGGTGACCTGTGCAGTATTTAAATTAGATGGCAATCTGAGGCTAGATATAGCGACTATGGAATGTAGCTGGCAATTAAGCGCTGTTAATATACCCTTTAGTGCTTTTCTTTTGAGTGGCAATACTTAAGATTCTCTTTCTTATAAAATCTGATAAGATAAATACTGTTTTATTTATGGTCAGATACCGATTTTCGATTAACATTTTTTTTTTGAATGGGGAAGCTGCCCTGCGGGTGTTAGTACAGATGTTTGTGCACGTTTGGAACATAATAGGTATTTTTAACATCCCTCTGTTTCATGAACAGTATGTTCAAAACCAAACTCAAACACTTTATATACATTCATCTCACACTTACTTACCATTACAGAGGGATGGGTGGGTAGGCACACATAAGGGTGATAGAGTTGAAGTCACTATATAGATTGTATAACATACCACAAATAGCCAACAGAACTCATGTATATCTTTAGTCATTTACTTTACTTCATTATCATTAAACTATGATTATAATTTTAACTTCTTGAAATGATAACTCTAGATTCGTGGAATGTTAAGGGGATCTCAGATAAAGCTAAAAGAAGTCTTGTCATGAATATCACATATCAGAATAAATCAATGGTAACCTTTCTTCAAGAAACTGACATGACCACACAACTTTGGGATGGGGAAAGGAAAAGGAAATGGATCAAACAGGTAATAGCTGCAGGTATAACTCTTCTTCCAGAGGGATGGCAGTTATAATAAATCAATCCTACCAGGGGGAGATTCTGTCCATAAAAACAGACTCAGAGGGTAGATGGGCTCTCTTCACTAGCAAGTATCATAACATAGACAGACCCTTACTTTTTAGTAACATTTATAGCTCCTCCTCCAACCAACAATTTTTTATATAAGAAATATTTAATCTAGCTGAGTACCCGAATCATCTATATGTTATAGGGGGTGACTGGAATGCTGTATTAGACCCAGATAAAGATAGGTTCCCACAAAGAGACCAGACAATCCCATTGTATTACAATGGCCTTTGATGAATTATTAAACTCCTTTGAGCTATTTAATCCCTATACCAACTTTCAACATGATAAAACATATCTAGATTTACCTTCTTCTCATCCTCTCATAAATCCTGGTCAAGGATAAATGCCTTTTTAATATCTCAATATTTTAGGTCATTTAGGTTAAGGTATTTCATTTCCCCTAGATTTGTTTCAGACCATTCAAAAATTAGTCTCTCCATAAATTCATTAAGCCCTAAACAGACCATTTCTTATATTACTAAATGGACAATAAACCCTAAAATTTTTCAAAAACAGGAGGTAGCGAAGGAAATAAATAGCATATTAGTTCAATTAGAGGAGGACCTTATATCCATCCAGATACCTTATGACAAGCAATGGGAAGTGGCTAAATCAGTTGTTAGAGGCGTTATAATATAAAAATCGACCTGGTTCAAAAAATACACTAACACTAGAATAAAATTAGAATCACAGATTGCTTCAGCTGAGATAGATCTACAATGCAAATACTCAGAAGCATTAGACAAAAAAACGGTCGAATGGCAAAAGCAGCTCCATAAACATTACTTAGGAAATCTAACTTTTTTAGAAAGCAGGTCCCTATACCAATATTCAGAATGGGCGCAAATACCCTCAAAATTCTTAGCCAGACTAATAAATATAAAAAATGGACCACCAAGAATCAATGAAATGCACTATGAAGGTCGGGTAAATCATGATGATTAAGACATCTTAAATGTGTTTGAGACCATATATAAAAAACTGTATAACATGCCCCCCAAATGAAAAATTTCACAATTATATGAAAAATCTAAAATTTCCACAAACTACCCAGGACCAACAAACAATTCTAGGGACACCTTTGCATCTAAAAGAAATAAAAAATGCAATAAATAAGCCCAAACTGGGAAAATCACCACGACCAGATGGATACACTGCTGAATTTTATAAACTATTCTCAGAACCTGTATCAAACATTCTATTAAATGTATACAGCTATATAATACAACACGGCATAACAGATTTATACATAAATAATTCAAAAACCATCCTTATACCAAGCCAAATTGTAACCCAACTGATACATCTAATTACAGGCCAGTTACACTCATAAATACTGACCTTAAAATCTTAGCTCAAGTTTTAGTTAATCATTTGAAAAATATACTCCCCTCTATTATATCCCAAGATCAGTTGGGTTTCATGGTAAATAGGCAAACCTGTGACAATACCCTACTATTGGATACAGCTATTAGATTACTCAAGACAGATAAAAATCCCATATATGTTATTACCGCTGATGCTAGCAAAGCGTTTGATAGAGTTAACTTAAACTTTCTATTTAATGTAATGCCTCTATTTGGTATTCCTCAAGAATTTATAAAAAAAGGTCCTCTATCAAATGGCTTCTACTTCCATTCAGATAAATAATTGTAGAACCAATCCTATCACAATCTGTAATGGCACAAGACAAGGATGCCTGCTCTCCCTTAAATATTTACCTGCAACTTCCCTTGACTGATCTCCCTAAGATACATAAAGCAATCAGTAGGTACTCTGAGATCTCCAATTATAAATTAAACCCTAGCAAGTCCAATCTCTTTCCTCTAAATCCTCTTGGACACAAGGATTACCACTTCCCTGAGAGCGAGATTAAGTTAACCTATGAGATGAAATATCTGGGAATAATTTATACCCCAAACTTTGAGGAAATTATTAAACATAACTTAAGCCGTACGTGGAATACTATTGACAATGACTTAAATAGATGAAAGAACATCAACATGTCCTTGTTGTCAAAAGCTAGTGTAGTAAAGATGAACCTGTTACCAAGAATCATTTTCCAACTAAACGCCACCTTTTTAAATATTCCCAAAAAATTCTTTCTAGATATGGAGAAAAATATATCTAGATTTCTTTGGTATCCTAAATCTACTAGAATTAGCTATGATAAACGTGTACTTCCAAAATCTAAGGGAGGATTAGGATTACCGGACTTTAAATTATACTGTAGTGTTATTACTTCACACAGATTACAACAGATAGTAAATTATGACTCAACTATGAGAATGTGGTCCCCCCATGGTCAAAAATTTGGTCTCAACAAATTAACTCACTTGGGTACAATCCCAAATCTCTCCTCTTTCTTAACTTAAATCAAAAATCTGAATATGTAAAGAATTTACATCCAGTTATTAAGCACATGATAGTAACTACCCAAAAGCTTTTTAATTCATTGCAACTATCTAAAGTTCTCTCCCTCCTGCAGCCCCTTTACCTTAATCCTAATTTGCGGCTAAATTATCAACTTATAAACTTACAAGGGTATCCTTTATTAAGGGACCTTACAGTTTGGGAGCTCTACAAATGGAGAGAATACGATATAACACAACTTAGAATGCAACTTAATCTTCCAAAGAAATATGTAAGCATTCTTAACTCGCTGCAATTATCTTATAAATGCCAAATTCATGCCAGATAACGGTGTTATGCAGGATGTTAATATATCTTAATTCTCAATAACCTGACGATTAAGGGGAAAACAATTTTTAGAGTATACAAACTGGTAATGATTATAAAATGTCAGAATCTTCTATTATTCTCCGAGTTCTGGCAAGGGAAATTCCAGCAAGTTAATGAACAAAACATAATGACTGCCATTGAAGATATGGACAAATTCACTCCATTCAGAAAGCTACTATACACCCAACTAATGATTAATAATGACGCTTACTTCACCCCACAAAAAATTAATAAATTCAGTACTAATCACTCACCTAAATGCCCGCACTGTCCTAGTCAATCAGCAGATATCCTTCATGTTATGTGGGAGTGCAGCAAAGTGCATAATCTATGGTGTTCATTAAGAGCTAGGCTTGAAAAAATGGGTTACAAAAAGAGCACCCTGTCATGGGAAACGGCTATACTACACATTTATACAAACAATCTCCTGAAAATCCTAAAGCACGTCCTCATCACAATTTGTGCTCTTATTAAATTCTACATCACAAAGAACTGGACTCTTGCTCCTCCCTTCTGTGGGAAGGCTTCAGCAACTTAGCCATTAAATACATCTCTTCCCAAAATTACTATACATAACCACCAAACATAATTATTGCTGCAAATATTGGGAATACTTGCTGGATGTCATCCTCAAGAGCTGAAAAATATTACTCAATATTAAAAAATATATCCTTATTATAAGGAGCTGATAGGGAATTTTAATCATGGCTTTTCTTTTGTTTTCGTTTGTTGGTAATTAGCTGACTGCATAAGGATTTATCCCGTATGTAGGATACATTCTGTTTTTCTTTATCCCCCCCCCCCCCCATTGGCAATATCCCATTATTGGTTGTTCTTATAGATCCTCTCTTTTTCCAAACACCAGGAAAGAACAAACCAGGATCCACACAGTAGATAAATTGAGCGCTTTCGTCTTTAATAAAAACGTCATCAGAATGACAAACAAACTGAAGCTGACCCTATAAATACACACCCTCTACAATCAGCATAATAAATTAGTTAATTAATTAAATAAATTAATGACATCACACAACCATTTTACCTACAAAAGCTCAAGTTAGTGTTCTATAATAAAGTACAAAATGCATCACTAGTTACATGTATACTTATAAAACAGAAACATAAACTCCATCATATTAGTTACTATAAATAAAAAATAAATTATAGGTAGCCTTCTGCTTTTAATCTAAGAATAGAACTAATAGATGTATTGCTGTTTAAACCTGGTTTTTGTGTTGCATTGGTTTTCAGCTGCCACCTGAGTTCCCTGGCCTCCAAATAGTCATTAAGGGGGCCACCTCTGTCCCCTGATGTAACTTGTTCAATAACAGAAAACTTAAAGCTATGCCCTTCATAGTTTTTTACGTGAACAGCTAAGACATTCTTAATATCTTGTTTTTTAATATCATAAAAATGTTGATATACTCTACTTCTAAGGGCATTAATCGTTTTCCCTATGTAAAAACAGGGGCATTGGGTGCAAATTGCTAAATAAACTACCGCCTTACTACTACAGGAACATTTCTTTTTGTATACTAATTTCTCGTAGTTTGGTATATAAATTTCACTACCTTCAATTATATATTGACATTGTAAACAAAACCCACATTTATGCATTCCCCTATTGCCAAAACAAGCTACCTGGGATCTTTCTGTCATATTCTTAAAAGTTGCATCCCTTTTGTAAACAATATTAGGCACCATTCCCACTATATCTAAGTAATCTTTACTAGTGGTAAATAAATTCCAATTATGTTGTATTATTTGTCTAATACCTGTGAACTGCTTATTGTATTTAAAAATAGCAGCTCTACTAAAAGCTTTTGGCTCACTTCTGATATCGCCTTCATGAGCTGTCTCCAAGCCTTTACCTAATTATGGGAAAAAATGTCCATTTTCTCTCATGGTAACTACTTCCTGTAGTATATTGTCTACAAAATCTAAGGGGTAACCCCTCCTTATTAACATACCTGAAAGAATGTGAATTTGGTCTAAAAACTCATGGTGATTTGACACCATCCTTGCTAGTCTAACCCCCTGCCCTTTTACCCATGACTTTTTCTGATGTAAAGGATGGAAACTACTGAAATGCAAAAGTGTATTGGAATATGTGGGTTTCCTAAAAATGGTAGTCTCAAAACAATTGTCCAATTTATTTTTACTGATGGTAATGTCCAAGTAGTCTATTCGATCATGAGACATGGTATATGAGAATTCAAGGAAATCTGTACTTTCCTTAATGAATAATAGGAATTATTTAAGTACATCTTCGCTGTTGTTCCATAGGATTACTATGTCGTCCAAGTGGCGCCCATAGTAATTCCAATATTTTACAAAGGGGCTGGTAAAAATAAATTCCATTTCCCAATATGCTAAAACAATGTTGGCAAAAATAGGGGCACAATTGGCCCCCATGGCTACCCCTTTACATTGTTTAAGTAACTGTTCTTCAAAAACAATAATGTTTCTTTGTCAACATACTGATTTGGTACATGACCATATTCTTACTATTAGGAGTCTTATGGAATTGATTTTAGATACCAACATTATTGTTTTTTAAAAGATTAGAAATAGACTAATATCTATAAGAGACAAAAACTATGTGCTACTCCAAGCATTTGTACACTGCTGAAAATATATAGTTTCAATGTCATTTTAACCATAACATTGTGGTCATGTCTCTGAACTGTCCATTAACACCTTGGTAAAGTATTGAACTTGGCTTAGATAATAAATATTTGAATGCAATTATTTCAGTATATTTAATACTTGAGGATTTAAAAATAACATGATTTATACACTATATACATATTAGTCTATTAGCTGTATGAATACAATATCTTAATATAATTTTCCTCTAACTGGGGTAACCAATACTAGTACAGATAAAATGATAGTCTTAAAACCAATGATAATATTACAACTTGACAAATTACTTTTGAACTTATTACAATGTATCCTATACAGCTGTTTGCTGTTCATGCATGTCAATCTAGTAGGTATTCTGGACCCATTTTTTTAAACATGTTTTTTTTCACACATATTCATTACTAGACATTAATTTCATTTGTACTGAATTCTTTTGTATTTGTACATAAAGAGACTGTAAAGTACATTTAGTCTAATCTTACAAATGTAGTAACATTAACATCAAGCAAAATCTTGGAAAATTCTTATGTCTCTTTAGAAGTATCTAGTGGAATTGCCACCAGAGGCAACTACATACCCAGAAATTAAAACATTCATGCTTTTGCATACCAACATTGTCTTGCCAAAAACATAGTAAAAAACAGTGACCATTCTTGCTCAATTTTTACATATCTTCACTCTCTGTTGTATAGCTGTAATAAAGCAATTTTAAGCCATCTCTTGTATAGCTTTACAGTCTAACAGGTTATAAATACAATTTAATACTAAACAATACAATAACTTATCCTGTCAGGTTTAATCCAGTATTTCTAATGCACTAATACCTGATGTTCATCGTGTTTCACTGTTGCCGTCATTACATTTGGGTAATCTGCTGGCAGGTTGCCCTCAGTCAGCCTGATTAACAGATTCTTGGGTCCTGCGTTGGTTGCTGTCCCTTCTTCCATGACGTCAGGTTGTCAGGGGTATATAACATGCAGCCGACGCCATTACATCAGTCTTTCTTGCCACGCAGTGCCTGAAATGAATGCAATGGCTTATCCGTTTAGAAATGATTTGCCCCTGCAGCAAATGATACCAGAAGTTGTTCAGATTTTCTTCGAGATTTAGTCCTGTCCAAGTAGAATTTAAGTTGTCTGTGTACATCCAATGAATGCAGAATCCACTCCCCCTTGTTCTGTGGAATGGAAAAGAAAGTTGGCAAATGAATGGACTGATTAAGAGCCACACTGCATATCACCTTGGGCATGAATGATGGCTTGGTCCTAAGTGACACCCTGTCTGCATGAAAGATGATGAAAGGCTCCACTGCCATAAGGACCTGCAATTCAGATATCGTTCTAGCTGGGCTCCACTGCCATAAGGGCCTGCAATTCAGATATCCTTCTAGCTGAAGTGATTGCTAAAAGGAAGGCTGTTTTCCAAGAAAGAAATGTTAAGTCTGCAGTAGCAGCTGGCACGAAAGGAAGTAGAGTGAGTTTCTCCAATACAAAGTTAAGGTCCCAGGTAGGGGTAGGAGCTCTCCTGGGTGGTCTCAAGTTTTTGGCCCCTCTGAGATACTGCTTTAGGAGAGGATGAGAGAAGAAGGGGGGTTCTGTGTTGTAATGAGCTGAAATGGCTGAGGCATGGATTTTTATGGAAGAAAAAGACAGGCACTTGTGAAGCATCTCAGTTAAGTATTGCAAAATCTGAGGTAAATTGGGCACTGCTGTGCCCATCCCTTGAGACTGATTCCAGGCACAGAATCTTTTCCATTTGTCAGCATAAGATTTTCTAGTACTAGGTCTTCTCGCCTCCAAAGTGACATCCATCACAGGTTTGCTGAGGGATGTTAAGGGGGAATTTAAGTGATTAGCCAAGCTGCAAGATTCAATGTTTGGAGCTGAGAGGGCAGAATTTGGTTCTCCTGCTGAGACAGTAAGGAAGGTGTCTGAGGCAGGTGCCATGGTGAAAAGTGTGATACACTGCACAGGAGTGGGTACCAGTGTTGGCGAGTCCAGTCTGGAGCAATCAAAATAATTTTTGGTTTGTCCTGTTTTGACTTTTAGTAGAACTTTGGAGAGCAGAGGTAGAGGGGGAAAGACATAGACTGATAGGTTTTTCTAGCTGAAGGACAGAGCATCCAGTTTCCAGGCTTTTTTGTGATGAGTTCTTGTGCAAAATTTGTCCAACTGGTAGTTCTGTGGTGAGGCAAAAATATCTATGTCTGGACTCCCCCATTTGCATGTCAACATGTTGAAAATCCGTGGTTCCAGTTTCCATTCGTGTGGGTCCATGAGATTTCTGCTTAGTTCGTCTGCCAGAACATTCTGCTTTCCTGGCAGGAATTGAACTTGTAGTTGTACTTGGTAGCTCAAGGCCATGTCCCACAATGCCATGGCTAGTCTGCAGAGGGGGTAGGAATGTGTACCCCCGTACTTGTTTATGTACCACATAACTGTGGTGTTGTCCGTCTTTATCAGTAATTGTCCTGGATGAAGGTAGTCCTTGAAGGCTGTCAGTGCATTCTGTACAGCTAGCATTTCTTTTTGATTGATATGGAGGTCCATTTGCCCTGAATGCACTTCCCTGCCAGATGAGCCCCCCCCCCCCCATGCATATTCTGATGCGTCTGTAGTTAGGGTTTGGGCGGCAGGGAGTGGTGTGAATGGCAGTCCCTTGTTTTGGTGGCAGGCCTCTGCCCACCACAGGAACTATAGGCGCAGGCAAGGTATGATAGGAATCATTGTTTCCAGGCTGTGACAATGTTGACTCTATAAACTTTTTAAGTACCACTGAAGTTTCCTCATATGCAGTTTTGCATATGGAATTAGAAGAATGCAGGAGGCCATGAACCCCAAGGCTTGCAGTATTTGCCTTGCAGATAAGCAGGGTTTTTGTGGCCACCTGTTTGAAGTAAGTCGCCAAATGAATTTGCTTTCCTGGTGTAAGGAAAACCATCTGGGCAGTTGTATTCAAGCTTGCACCCAGGTATGTAATCTTTTGAGAGGGTACCAGTTGAGATTTCTATTTGTTTATGGTGTACCCTAGACAGTTAGAACTCTTTTTACAAATGCCAGATGTTTTAGAAGAATGGCCTGGTTTTCTGCCTGAATTAGACAATCGTCCAGGTATGGATATATTTGAATATTTCTTTGCCTGCAAAATGCAATTACTGGAGCCAGGCACTTTGTGAATATCCTGGACGCAGTAGACAAGCCATAGGGCAGTGCAGAGAACTGATAATGCATGCAGCCTGCTTTGAAGCGTAGGTCTCTTCTGCAAGATTCCCTGATTGGGATATGCAGGTAAGCCTCTTTTAAATCTAGAGTTGCTAACCAGGCATCCTTGCCTAGCATAGGAAGTAACCGGTAAAAAGTCAGCATCTTGAATTTTGGAATGTCCAGAAAGGTGTTTAGAGTAGACAGGTCCAGAATTGAATGCCATGATTTGTCTTTTCTGGGTACCAGGAAAAGTCTGGAATAGAAACCTTGTCCCTCTTCTGGTACTAGTTGAATAGCCCCCATGTTTAGGAGGGAAAGTACTTGTTTCTGAGCCTCTGCCCACTGATTTGGAGGCAGGTCTAGTCACCTGTTTGGAGTTGGCAGCATGCTGAAATGAAATCTGTATCCCTGGGACACTATATTTAAAACCCATTTGTCCTGGGTTATAAGTTGCCAGTTTCTCGAATGAAGAGCCAGTCCCCCCCCCCCCCAAAGGGGCGGCTAAGAGGTAAGTGCTTGGTAATTTCAAAGGGAAATCATTGAGACTGTTTACCATAGGGTGGTGCCTTGTTGTTTCCAGATTTGGAAGTGGAAGCACCCCATTGCTTAGTTCTGAAAGTCCCTTGGGACTGAAACCTGGTGCTTTTGGAATGTCTGGGTTTGGCTGTAGTGGCTCTGGAAGGTACTGGAAAGGATCAGTTCTTAGTAGGCCAATTCCTACTAAATCTAGGAGGTTGTGCTTGTAAGAAATCTTTCACAGTTTGCATAGATTTAACATTATCTTCCATTTTTTTTAGAACTTCTTCAGCCTTATTGCCAAACAGACGGTCCTGCTATAAAGGAGCATCCAAAAGTTTTGCTTTAACATGATCAGGCAGAGATTGTTCCTTAAGCCAAGCATGCCTTCCAAGCACAGACCCAGTAACAGCAGCCCTGCAAGAGGCCTCTAAAGAATTAAAACTGCATTGCAAAGTATGTTTGCCAACTTGTTCAGCTGAATGCAATAAATCCTGCAAATCTTTATTCTCCACACAGTCAGAAATCAACATAATTTCTGTTTAAGCAGTCCGATGATATGCTGCTGATATTTTAGCATATGGAATTGACAGTTTAAAGCCCTGATTGCTAAGGTTGCAGAAGTATAAACCTTTTTACTGCATCTATCCAGCTCCCTGGAGTCTCTATCATAAGGGGTAGGATTTTTAGCAGTAGAAGCCTTAATGCCCTTGGGCCCCTGAGAAATGGTTTCAGGGTCCGCAACAGGATTTTTGAAAAGGAATTTGTGGGACTCAGGAACCCTGTAGTACCTGTCTGCTTTGATAGAGGCTGGAGGCAAGGAATCAGGGGCCAAACTGGATTTTGAAAACACATCAACAATGTCTAGTACAGGAGGTATAGCCAAAGGACTATGCTGAGGAAGAAGAAGGAAATCCCAAAGCCTCTTTTTGGATTCAGAGAAATCCTGACTTTCCCAGTGGAAATACTCCCTTAAGGTATGTAAAGTTTCCCCAAAAGAGAAATCCTCAGGCGGAGAAGCAGAGGGAATGGAATCCTCTGCATCAGAGTCCTCATAAGTAGGTATGGACAAATCCAGATCATTAGAAGAGTCAGAAGAAACAGAGTCCTGTTCAGAAGATTCATTCTCAAATTTAATCCTAGGCCTCTTGGAGGGGGGGGGGGGTTGACTACTCCTGATTAGAGTAATTAAATCTTCAGCCATTTTGATCATTTGTTTTTTAGGCATAGGGGCCTGAACATGTGGCCTGGGCATTGGTTTTTTAGACATAGATCGAGATTTAGGCCTTTGCACTGAAGTTGGAGTATGTTTAATATGCAAGTCGGTAGGCCTGAATACACCCTCAGAAGCTGGTGCCTGCTCAGCAGCTCTGGACCCATCCAAGGTAGAGACATCCACGGGTTCCATAAGTGAAGCATCTCGCGGCATACTGGACTCCGAATGGGTCTCAGTAGAGGCCTGCGAATCAGAAGTAGCGGGTATCAGGGGCTGTGAAAGCACCTCACTGAGTACTGGCGAACTGGAGACTGGCTTAGGAGAAGCGTCGGTGGCAGATTTGGACCTCAACGGCCTGTCTCTTTCTTTTTCTTTGTGTTTTTTTGGTATTCCGGTAGTCAGATGACTAACCAACATCATTTCTGGATAATTAAACCGAGAAACAAAATATTTTGAAGCAAAAATGTACCGATGATGGATAGTGCGCTGATTAAATAAAGCACAAAACCAACAGCAAGGTCAGGTGGTCAGGGCCTAGGCAAGGAATACAGTACAAATAAAAATCCTTATGAGGTATTTGCTTCCCACAAGTAATAGAATTATTAACTTTTACTGACATCGGTTAGGAGCAAGAAAAAGTTTCCCCAACTGGGTACTTAGCTTTTAGTTGAAGACTTCAGTTCTGAAACTCGAAAACGAAAATTTCAGGAGTCGGCCGGCACTTACGAACTGCTTCTGCTTTGGGCACTGCGCGGCAAGAAAGACTGCTGTAATGGCGTCAGCTGCATGTTTTATACCCTTGACAACCTGACGTCATGGAAGAAGGGACAGCAACCGACGCAGGACCCAAGACTTTTTTAATCAGGCCGATTGAGGGCAACCTGCCAGCAGATTACCCAAATGTAATGACTGCAACAGTGAATACACTCGAACATCTACATTTATGGTAAGTGTACATGACTATACTCCCCCCCCCCCAAAAGAGTATTGTCAAGAAGAAATGTGATATTATTTCTTTCTGTGGCTTTATTTTAGACACTTTTGCAATACTGCTCACACAGTCAGTGTAAAACTGAGAAAGTACCCCTCCCCTTGTAGTATTGCACTATTGTTTATTTGCTTTATAATGTATGTCAGCCCAACACTTTGCTTATACACTTGCTTTATTAGGTTATTAAACTGTAGACCTTTGTCTGATTTGATCATTTTTTGGCTGTTATCAACGACAGAATGTATTTTTCTGTTGCCTTTGCTGTCTACTACTACTAGTAGGTATTTATACCCTTGTGCATAATTGATTTGAACTGTATGTATATTATAGCCCATCTGCTGGTTGTATTTGATGTAATTGAGGTTTTTTACTTTTAACATTTACTTACAAACAGATTATCAGTTACATATATGCACAATTGTGACGTTTTATTACAATTACAAAATAGTGTTGCATGTGAACATTTAACAATTATGTTGTAATAACAATAATGCTTTGGAAAAACTCAAGCAACTTGTCTGGCAATCAGTCTTATCTGCCCAATATTTCCTGTAACTATTCATCCAGTGTAATTCAGTTAACCCTTTTACTATTTTTCCTTTAATCATCTGTTAATACACTTGCAATTTGATAGTAAAATGCAGTTATAAAACTCTTAGTATTATATTTGTGATTTGTATAACTATGCATTTACACTACATAACTAGACATTATTTTACAATTAGCTTACATATTTTTTAACTTTGATTTCAGTAATTTTGTATTTATTTAACTGTCCTGCCATTCATTTTACAAAGACTGCTTGACTAATACCATCTGTGATTTTATTTCTTTTTAAAATTCAGAAATTTAACTGTTTTGTGTGGTGTTACTATACAATTATAAAAAATTGAAAAAAAAATAGATATTAGCTTAACTAACATATATTATATATTTACATTATTTATATTTGCTGTTGTCTGCCTGTTCTTGTGCATTGTAACAGATGAACTTTAGATGAAATGAAAATACATGCATGTCAGTCTTGTGACTTTAAATCTTTATTCTTATTAACTTTTTTTATTTTTTTTTATACACTACAACTGTTTTGTGTAACTTTTGACTATGCTATGAGAATGGCAGTTATATGCTCTACTATACTGTAGTACTGATAAATGTCTTGCTTTAATTGAATGAAAGTCATACATCAGATCCTACCATGTATGCTTAACTATTTTCAAAACACAAACATATTATAAAATATATCTCTTTTGTACAGATTAGCTGTAGCTTCCTGCTCTTTCCCAATGTTCTCTTAAGCTCAGCTGTTGTAAGGAGGAAGTCAGTCTCTGTCAATTCAGATAATTTATTTCCTTTATCCTGCAACTGCTGTTCAAGAGTTTCCTGTAATGTTGTGTGGTCTTTCTGACATTCTTCAGCTACCTGCTCTGCTGAATTTAAAACTCCTATGATCTTTTGGAAAAATGTTTGTATAACTTGTCTAAACTTCCTGAACTCATTGTTTCTCTTAGAAATTTATTACATTCTTTTGTAACAAAATGTACTAGAGGTCCTGTCAGTAACTAATTTGACTCCTGTTGTAACTCTGAAATAAACCTTTTACATGTGGTGACAGGACATACCCTTAGTTAATTTTTTATCTTGAAAAGGTCTGTCTTCACAGTCTTTAGCAATATCATGCAAAACTGTTTTATGGCATAGCACACAAAATGCAGTTTCTGTTGAATCACACAATAAACATTGGTCATACCCCACATGGTTTTCTTTGAGATACCTGTCAGATATTGTAATACATTTGCATAATGCCTTGCTATCAACTTGCCCTAATAAAGTTTTACATTTACTAATGTGTTGTGTATACCAACATTGCAATTTAAAGCTTGGCTTACACCTGCTCAAATTATGTCTAATAGCATCCATACTAAAAATGTGACATAGAAAAAAGTCTTACCAGTTAGCAAGAAAACAGGTGATCAGGCTGTTGTTGCTGATAGCTGGAAATTTTTCAGAGTCACTTAAGAAGCTGGTGAAACACAAAAGGCAGCGAACTGCTGTGTATAGTAGATGTCCACCTTTTCTTGAAGAATTAATGGCACTGCGACTTTCCTGGACTCCAGGCTCAATCTGGTTTCGACATTTAAAAAACTTTACTACTGCATAAACTGGAATACTTCTATTCAGGATTTACACATACATACAAATGTTAGCTACTGCAATTTGAAGTGACCCTCTGCAGGGCTTACCACTACTCCCCCTGTGTTTGAATGCAGGTAGGCTCACCATCGAGAAATTAATTTTAAGTTGCTAAACCAGGGTGCTGTTACTGTGATGACTCCAAAGTCTTCTTAAGACACAGCCTTGCTGGCTGGGTTTTGCTGAAATCAAAGTCTGGTTATAGTTGCATTCACAGTCTGTTGCCTACAGAAACTTGCAGAATATACACTGATGAGAGAATATTCTTTGCAGCACCAAACTCAGAGCAGTAACAAATAACTTTTTATAACAAACCACACTGACTAATGTTGCAGCTTCAGGTACTGTTCTACTTTACTTCTTGAACAACATGGATGATGTGAGAGATGTAACATTTACCTTGGAACAAATGTGTCCCTACCAGTACCTCTAACATAACTGAATTAGTACAGATCTTGTATACAGTTCTAGTCATGCACACACACACACACACACACACACACACACACACACACACACACACACACACACACACACACACACACAGATTTCCTCTTGGTATTCTGTTTTGGAGAATGTCTCATCCTGCTGCAGATGCTGACTTGATATTATTTTTAAGCTTTCTTGTTTAACAATGTCACATTTTTTTCTCTTTGTACGAGGTCAGCCTTTTCTGATTTTGATCTTTGTATGAGAACATCTGTTCTTGTGCAAATGCTGACTTCAAACTTTCTTATTTAACAATGCCATATGATGCAGATTGTTTTCCTGTTGCCATCCTTTAAGGAACCAGATTAGCTTTTTTCTGACAATGTGGAAGCATACATCCTTTTTTTACATGTTTACTCTTACTGACAATGTAATGCATACATAAGAGGTCAGCTTTTACATTTTTGCTGATTCTGTAGGAAAACATGTCCATTAAGCAAGTTCCTTATTTTTCAAGCCACAGTCATTTAGTATGGATGCTGATCACATATTACTAAACTCGATTTCTATATTTAAGCAAGCTTTATTTTATACCTTATTTATGTTACATATTTGTAATATAATTACTTTCAACCTTAATATTTTGTTGAGCATAGTTCCAAAACATTGCTATTCTCAGCTTTTGCCATCCTTACTGTCTTTCCTGCTCACCACCTACATGCTCCAATATGCATCCACCATGAGTACTATATATGCTTCTCATATATCTCTGCTAGCATCCTGTCCCATTTTCCCCTCCATAGTTGCCTCACCTAATTGCATTCCTAATACATTATCTTGTCATTCTCCATTTCTGCTCACCCCCAGCACCTATCTTCTGCCATCAGTTGTTTTTTGCTTGTTATACCTAGATCATTTTATTAATTAATTCATTCATTACATTTATATATTTATTTATGTAGTTATTAGCCTTTAATAACCGTGAAAGTATGACTTAGTAGGAACCCATTTTCAGCAGAGGCCTGTGAAGAAAAACTCAGGAGTATAATAATTTTACTGTCTTTAAAAATGCTGCAAAAAAACTACTGTTTAATAATTAAACTAAATTAGACATAATATGAAAACATTGGTTAAGAATAGCTCCAATTTATATGACAGTGATTTAATAGTTAGAAAAAATGTAGCCAGTTTATAGAAAAATTGAAGGTAAGTTAGTATATTACAAACAGGAATTGCAATCCAAAGTGAGAGAAAAGCAGGCTTATGGTGTATTTAGGGAGAAAACCGGTGGATAGAAATAGATAGAAGTAAGAAAGTGAGTGAATAAGGGAGTGCAAGGATATGTAAGATATAAATAGGTATTTGTTTATATTTAAGGATTTAACTTATCCTGGTATTGAGCAAGAACAGAGGAAGCTTTTGGCTAGGAAGACTTTCAGAATAGTTTTGAAGGATGGGAGAGAGCTCAGGGAGGGTATTTACCTGATGGATAGAGACAAGGAGTTCCAGGATTTAGTAACATGGTACGAGTACAGACTTGATTTGATTTGAGTACAGATTTGATAGGTTTGTGGACAGGCAGGAGTTTTTTTTTCATTGGCTCGTAATGACCGACTGGTAGCATAGTTGTGTAGAATGTTATTTATTGCTGGATAAGCAGATGGATTTTGGATAATTTTATAGGTAGTAAGAAGCTGTGTATGGGTGTATATTACATGATCGAATAGTCAAATGTTCGAACATGTAATAGTCAACCCGTAATAATCAAACTGCCACAATGTTGAACGGAAAATAAAAAAATAAAAACCCACCCAAACAAACCATTTAAATGCTCTACACAAGGGGGCAAGCCCCCCCACCCCCGCTAATTAAATATACCAACTCTGAGACCGCATTACAGTGCAGACAATGGAAAACTTCCATTTCCGCTCTGTACGGAGATCTCCATTGAACCTTTCGACATTGTGGTGGTTCGATTATTACGGGTTGACTATTACCTGTTCGAATATTTGACCATTCGATCACGTATTATAGACCCGCTGTGTATATGTTAGTTGATGGGGCAAATTCTATTTTAGGCTTTTTAGTGCTATACAGTAGTGGGTTCTGAAAGGGGTATTTGCTGCAAATTTAGCCACTTTAGTATACCATTGTTCAGGTTTTGATTTTTGTGATGCCTGAAGGTTGTTATGGAAGAGAGAGTCATAAGGAAGTGCGGGGAGGGGATAAGTAGTGGCAACTGTAGCTTTAGTTGTGTTAGTGAGAAGGTTTTTGTTTCTATAAAGCATCTCTAGTTTCTGATTTTTTTTAATGCAATTTTGTATAAGATTATCATCCACTATTATCCCTAATAATTTGCTATGAGAAGTGACTTCAATAGTTGTATTATCAAGAGAAGGTATTTATCAAAGTGTATACTGCTGTCTTTGCCTTCTCCCAAATCACATTTTCCCCAGCTTGCATCCTTCTCTTTGAAACTGCTTCTTTACTTCTTAGTTGTCCTCTTGCCATCACAACTCTCTATATCTATTTAATTCTTTTATTGTATTTTTTTACATTCAAATTTTCATTCAAGTTTCTTTGCATGTTCTCATCTTTAGCCCTCAACCTCATACCTGGCTCCTCCTCTGTAACCCCTCTCTACTTTCCCTCTAACCTTCCATCACTTCTGTCTATTCTTTCTCAAACTTCCAAACTTTTTCTTGTAATCCTATATCCTTCATCATATGCTCTAACTCTTTGGGCCTTACCTGGTTTCCCCTCCCACTGTTTCTTCTTCAAAATGATCTAGTCTTAAACACATTCTGCCCTTTAGAATTCCTAAAGCCCCCATCTTCTCTCACCCAGTTAAATCGAAAGAGTCATTCTAAGTGTGTGTGCTCTTGTTTTCACCCTCTCTTCCATTACCTTTTTGCAGACCCACATATCTTTATGACCTGCCTATATTCAGAATTAGGTGTCTTAAACCTGCCTTCTTATATGCACATCTCCTACCCATGTATCTCTTACGTTACCTTCTACTGCTCATTTGTTCCCACTCCCACTGCTCTTTTGTTCCCACTCCCTCCCAACAGCTCTCATTCCTCTTACTCAAAGGCACTCCATGCACCATTTTCTCCTAAATTATACTTTCCCTGTGCATTCCTGTTTTGCATAATCCTTGAGAAATTGGATTCCCTCCCACTTGTCTCTTTGTTTAGAGGTAGTCTATCCCTTTCCACTTTTATGTCGTACTTTCTCTTTGCAAGCTCTTGACCCATTTCCCCCTCACCTTTCTTCCATCATGTGCCTGTTCATATGTACCATTCCAGGTAGCATATTCTATTTCAGCACTGCCACCCTTACCTGCTAACACTGTCAAGATCTTCTCCCACCTACCGAGAGGCCACTCACTTTTTACACAACTACTTGTAGTTCAGCTTTACCATTTCTTGATTATTCTTAAAATCTTTAACCAAGGCTGTTTTGGATGCCTCACCATTCAAAGTAAGTCCAGCTTCCCCCTTTCTTTACTGTGCCATTTCCCACAGATAATGAATTGGCTTAATTGGCATGTATCCTAGTCACTTCTCCAAACTCTTGAATGAAAGCATTCTGAATTGTCCCACCCTCCACCCCCCACTTGCAGTATAAGTATGCATTCACCTGCTAACAGATTGAGAGTCTTCTCTGTACACACACTCTTCATTTTAGCCAGCATATCCAGAAGTAGTAGTAACAAGAACAAGCATCCCTGTTTAGTCTCACTGTTTGGACTTAACTCCCGAATATACTAGCATTGGCCATCACCTTTGATATTGATGTTGACTGTGTTAATTGAGTGAATTTCATTTTTTCCCCATAGAACAGCCTTCACAAATTTCTGTCTACAGTGCCAGAAGCCTTTTGTTTATCAGACAACATCAACCACACATTTGCACCCTTTTCTTTGTTTGCTTCATTTTCTTTAAAAGGTTTCTCAGATGGAAAATGCTCTCCCTGCTTTTAGCAAATACCAGAATTAGCATCTTACCCTATCAGCTCTCAGTACCTTGCTTAGGACTTTTTTAAGGTCTGCATTCAGTAAAGCAAAAAGTCTGTAGTTTTCTACCTGATCCCAGTTTAGTTTCATAGGTTTGTACTAGGCTATCGCCCCTAGGGCCTATACAAGCCTAAGCATAACAATTCCCTGGCTATTCCTTCCCAGAATATTTACTTCCCTGGTCCCCTGTCTAGCAGGGCAACTGACATGATCCCCAGGGTGAATTATCTATCTCCCATCCAATCATCAGGGTTCCTTTTGAAGAGGGCCAAAGAGGCGCTCAGCTTGACATGTATGGGGAGTCTCTGGGTCAGGAACCTATCCCTCCAGCATGTTTTGTTCTTTGTGATGACCAGGTTTAGATCCCTGGAGCATGTGGCTCTGAGGGATTGGGATTTCTTTAAGTGTAGCATGTCTAGCAGATCTGGGTTTGACATGACCTTGTATGTTAAGCAGAGATCACCTCTGAGTAGGTGATATGCGACAGAGTATAGCTGGAGTTTTTTTAGACGGTCAGCATAAGGCATCTGCTTTAGGCTTGTGATTCTTTTAGTGAGGTATTTCTGTGGCCTTTCCAGTTGTTGCAGATGTCTTGTGAGGTACATACCAAACGGGCCGTTGTACTCTATAATGGGTCTAATGAGGGATGAGTACAGTGGGACATTGACCTCCTTTTTACTGGATGAAAAGCCCTTAGTGATGAGGTGTGCCACATAGAAGGATTTCCTGACTGTTGTGGCGATGTGGTTATCGAAGGTGAGACCATTGTCCACCTGTGTCCCTAAGTCCCTTATCACACTTTTGGTATTTAGTGTACTGCCACTTATGTGGTAATTTATGGGTACATGTTTTTTCCCAAAGGGGATAACTATACATTTCTTGGCATTGAGCTTGAGCCCATGGCTCTGGCACCAAACATTTGTTTCTGTAAGGCCCTTTTGTAGAATATCCACATCATTTGGGGATTCATTAATGGCTCCCAGTTTGCAGTCATCTGCGAACTTTGTTAGCCAGAGTCCCTTAGTGTTGGCCTGTACTTCAGAGAAGTAGATGACAAACAAGAGCGGTCCCAGGACTGAACCTTGAGGAACTACACTTGTCACTTGTCTGGAGATGGATTTGGAGTTGGCTACTTTTACAGTGTGGGTTCTGTCAGTAAGCCAGTTGGCAACCCATCGAGTGATGTAGAAATTAATGCCCAGCTTAGTAAGTTTATCTATGATTCCAGAGTGGGGGATGGTGTTGAAGGCCTTGGTGAGGTCCAGATAGGCTGTGTGGACTGCCTTGCCCTCATCCACAGCTCTGGAGACTGATTCAAAGAAGTCAGTCAGGTTGAAGAAAAAAAATAGGCCCTTTATGAAACCAAACTGAGTGGGGTCCAGTGTTTGAAGGTTGCCAATGTCTTTGTTTATAAGTTCCATGGCTTCGCAGATCAGGCTCGTCAGACTGATGGGACGATAGTTCCTGGGATCCAAGGTGGATCCCCCCTTGTGGAGTGGGATAACTGTAGCTGTGCACCACTCATTGCGCACGAAGCCTAAGGTGAGGCTATGATTAAACATGACACTTAGGTGAGGTGCCACTTAATTTTGTAGTTTATGTAGTACACAGCCCGGGATGTCGTCGGGTCCAATGGTTACTGTATTCTTAGCTTTGGAGGGTGCGTTTTTTACCTGTGTGGCTGTGATTACCAGAATTTGGCAATCTTTTGGCATTGAGATGGGCCCTTTAGGGGGGTGAGAGCAGGGTGAAGTTGGCACTGAATTGATCTGCCAGGATATTGGCAATATCCTTGGGATCAGTATATTTAATGCCATTCTGTTGTAGCTCAGAGCAGATCTGAGCATTGCTATTTAGATTCTTGACATAACTATAGAATGCCTTGTGGTTGTCCTTGGAATCTTTGGCAATTTTGTTTTCATAACTAGCTTTGGAGGGTTTTGTGAGGGATCTCACTTCTTACTGAAGCTGGTAAGGGAGTATTTTGTATCCTGGGATTTTCCTCTTTTCTGCAACAGTTTCTTCCTTCTGTTGTATAGTTTGTTTATGACAGGGGACCACCAGATTGGCTTCCTTTTTTTGGAGGAGTGTGTCTTGGTTCTATTTGGAATGGCCCGATTCATGCACAAGTGGATGTCCTCTTACAGTGCCCTAGTGTAGGATTCAGCAGTCGAACTTTCAGTTCCCATCTGCATGGGTGTCATGAAGTTTGTCGCTTCTGACTTGAGTAGCATGTCCTTTAGGTTACACTGCCACCCGTGTCTGGTACACTGATTTAGGTAATTCCCCTTCTTCAGAACATTCTTTGTATATATCTTTTAGTCCCCTAACCATTTATTCTCAGAATGCTATAAATCAATGGACAACTTGTTTTCTCCAAAAGTGTTCACCCCATTAGGTTAATGGATTGCTTTACTAATAACTTTTTTGTAATTGCTGCTTCATCTGGTCTCTTCTTCCCCAAATCCATACTGCCCTTTACTTCCATTTTAACTTTTTCTTCCTACTGCAGAGCACTTCAAAGAATTTTGGATTTCCTTTGCTGTTTGTTTACTTTCTTATACTTAGCCCTACTGTTAACCTGTCCTTTAATCGCTGTTGTTCTTAATGAGTTTCTCAGTTCTTTCAACCTGTTTTCAGCTACCTGCCATCCAGTTCTGTCCTATCAGTTATCTCTCTGAATTACTTACTTTCTCCATACTTCAGTATCTTTCATTATCCCTCTGACTCACTCACCTTTCCCACACTTCTTCTCTTCATCTGTTTAAATGTACTTCTCATTTTCTTGTCCCTGTCATTCATTCCCTATTGTTTTTTTTTCATTTTGTATATTCTCTAAGCTCATTTTTCTCCTTTTTTCTCTCTCATTTTGTTTTGTCCATACTGTCCTGCCTTAAATGTGCCTACCATCTTTCTAGCTAGTTCTGTACCAAAGTCTCCTTAATCACCTGTCATAGGTTCATAGGCAAATACTCGGCTAGCTGTCCTTGTGTGTCATTTTAAGCCTAGTCAGTTTCCCTTTTTGTGCTGGAAATAACCAATCCCATTTGGTTCTAGATTGCCCTTACCCATCTCATGATCGATAACTATATCCAGTGAGAGTAACTGAGATCATATGATAATAATTTGAGGTGACCCATGCATGGGATAAAGCGTTTAGGAGTTACATCTGTCAGTTATTAGTACATGGGGCAGTCCTGGGGTAAATTTTCTGTTTCACATCCATAGATTTAAGATAGATTTGAATGTAGACAAAGATGAACTTTGTTTTTTTGTGGATGAGGACTCTGCTATAGGGCAGCGGTATCCTCTGGGAAATATACCTGCCCCTCCAAACCATATTGTTGATGTTTCAGAAGAGGTTTAGAGTATTTCTGATTCCATCCGACTTGCTGATGTGCAGTGAATCCATCAGTAATGCTTTGGAAGATGACTTGCATGCCAGATACTGGTCACCTCTTATCAGTCTGTAAGATACTAAGTAAAGTGGCAAGGCTTTGAGTCAGTCTGTGAGACATGTTGTTTACGCTTGTATTCTTTTAGTAAGGTATCTCAGTGGATGTCTTTATCCATCTGTAGCCAGCATGCTCTTTCTCAAACCCAGCTCTTCTTCAAACCTATAGTTTCGTGTCTTGTTGCTTTCTTTCTATCCTCACTTCTGGCTTCTAGTCATATGTCCTTCATTTTTCTTATCACATCCACTAAAGCAAAACTATCTATTATACTCCCTGGTGTTCCTTCCTTCCTTTCTTGCTCTTCTCCTCTCAGGACCCTGCACACCTGCACACATCATCTAAGCCATTCAGCTCCACTTCCACCTTCAATTATTGCTTCAGCATCTGTTCCATTTCTTTTAGCAATGCAGCCTCTCTGACTTTACCCTTGTTGTCACATGAAATCCCACAGTTATCTTTCTGGTGTCTGCTTTTGTTTCTTTCTGCAGCTGATACATAATATCCCTCAGCACTTTTGCCATACTATTGTTAGGACCGTGCAGACATCCCACCTTCTAATTCTGCCCTTTACTTTTCCGGCCTCTCTCCAGCCACTGCACTTGTTTACATATCTTCAATCCCCCTCCTGACTCTGGCCATTAATAAGATTGGGCAGTCCACCTCCTTTATTTTCCATCACCCTCTACCCAAGCTTTTCTCTTTGCTCTCTCCTTCCCATTTGTTTGTACCACTTGTAATAAGTCTACTCTTTCGACTCTCAGTCATCATAGTGCTTTCTGCTTAATGTACGCACAATCCCCTACATTCCATGTTGCCATTCATATGTTCTCCATTTCTTCCCTTCTGCGTAATATGATAACACCATGTTGGGACAAACTTGATTGATCTTTTCTGCCAATCTCTGGAGATGAAACCCCACCCAACCTTTTGGAAAAAAATAGGTCAGGAAATGCCAACTGTGTTGCCATGTTGCTGTGTGATGTGTCCTTCTCCTGTCCTTATTTTTGTTGGAAGCTCTCTTCTCTATTTCTGTTAATCTACAGTTTATCATGTAAGCAGTATTCACATTATAAATAGATATAGTTATGTGTATTTCCAACATGTATTACTTTAACTTTGTAATTTAACAGCTTCTGTGTTAGCACTACTTGCTCTTTTATTGTTGTTACATACCTCTATACTTTCTAAACCTTATCTCTACACTTTTCTGCATTTAGGAGAGCATATTAAGTCATCCTTTAAATTTTTGCAAATTGTCTGGGAAGAAATGTTAATATAGCACTTAATCCCAGTTATCCATCACTGTTCATAATGCTGAGATTCCCTTACATGTCTGCCTTCCCTTCTACAATAACACACCATTCTATGTAATCTTGTCTTCTAACCTTCTTATTGTCTTACTTTTAAATTTCTAATCACAATGTCCACTTATTCATGGATATGGTGCTCTGTATCCTCTCTGCCAAAGCCGTCAGTCAGCAAATATGCTGTGTTAAATTGGTTTTATGACAGGTTAGTACTAAAAAGATTTACCTTGTGACCCATTTTATTTACACCTGCACTATTTAGGTTGGTATTCAAAGCACATACATTTTCCATTATGAAATTGCCCTTTCACCTTAACTTATTTATACTCAATCCTAAGGACGTTGTTGTGTCCAAAAAGCTGCCTGAATGCACTCTCTTTCTTGCTGTCACAACCCTGCTGTGTGGTATAGATTGTAATTATGAATACTGCCCTGTCTTTACAATGGAATCTGATTGTCATAAGTCTATCAGTAATTTTGATAACATCCCTCAACATCTTCTGAAGACTCTCCCTTACCTTAATTTTCATACCATTTTAGTCTGCCCTCCTCTGAGTAGTAGACTCTGAATTCTAAAGCTAGTGACCTTGCTGCAATGCCCTTCCATTGTCTCCTGGGTACATAGAATGTCCAGTGTCTTACTAGCCATCATGTCATCCACTTCCAAGATGTGTTCTCTCAGTAAACCTATACTGAATATAGCAATTCTTAGTTCATATTTGGCAGAGTGATCAATTTTATGTTCAGCTTTCACTCAAAAGAGCTATCCCAGGTAATCTAATTTGTGCAAATGGACAGCTGCCAGCCAACAGATAGACTCCTCTCACCATTAGTATGGGTCCTTAGTGTAGGTCGGAGTAGGCCAAGCCATCAATCCACTTATCATTGGCAAATGCTTGTGCCCGGTTTTGGCAACATTAATCAAATGACCAAATCATCTAGGACTAATTTTTCGAGTGGCTAGCCCTGACATGGCATCAGATAACCTTTAGTAATGGCATTAAACTGTGTTGGAAAGCAAAGATGAAAAACAGAAATTCATGAATAAACTGGGAGGGGAATAGCAGGAGGACAGTTAACTGAGAAAGTTAAGTCCAAAAAATATGTTTAAATAAAACACAAGTTGGTGTGACTGAGGGGTTTTCTTAATTTTGAATAAAAGAACATATAAAGTAGTAGAAAGTAAAATGGGAAATTAGGTGGCTGAGATTCAATTCAATAAAGCCAACACAATGTTTTCAGTGAGACAATTAGCTGTGAATATGATAGAGATGAGGAAAGTGAGGAAAGAGTCCAACTGGGCATTCCTAGACTTGGAGAAAGCATATGACAAAGTCTCAAAAAATCTGATTTGGACAGTCTTGTGATGGTTTGAAGTCCTAGATACATTGGTTGCATTAGGGCTAGTTGTGCACAAGGACGCAATTATACAAGTACGAACAGTATTCAGACTCTCAGAGGGATTTTAAGTGGGAGTGTTATGCATTACAATTCAACACTGAGCCCAATTCTATTCATACTGGTGATGTACTTCATTAACAAATAGGTTGTAGGGGACAGATTAACCAAGTAGCTATATGCAGATGATGTGGCATTACAAGCAGACACTGAACAAGAACATCAGCAAAAGACTGGAAAAATGCAAAACTGAAGTCTTATTGTTTGACCTGACAGTTGTCATGGTGAAATCAGAAGAGGCTGAACATTAAGATAGAAGGGAAAATGTACAACTAGCTTCAGATATCTGGAAGGGGATGGTTGATGAGAAGGGAAACCTGAATGAAGAAGTCAAGGGTAGAGTGTCAATGGTAGTGTGCGAGAGGAGAATGCCAAAGAAGCTGAAAAGTAAGGTATAGAAAGCAGTAATGTGACCAGTTCTACTGTCTGGTGAAGAATCCTGGGCAGTGAAAGCAGGGCAGTTGAAGAAGCTAGAGGTGATGAAGATGAATTGCATGAGACAGGTGGTAAGATGCACACTGTAGGACAGGCAAAGAAATGAGGACATCAGAGTAAAAGCCCCCTAATTGCAGAGAAAATCAGAGAACAGATTACTGTGGTTTGGGCCATTTACAGGAAGGCAGAAGACAGTCTAGCAAAGAAAATTTGGGAGAGACAGGAAGAAGGCAAGAGGAAACAAGGGTGCCAGCAAAAAGAGCTGGATGTATGGATTGTGTGAGAGAAGACCAAGGACAGTCAGGTATGACAATCGAAGAAGGTAGGACAGTGTCATTGAATTGAGAAAGATGGCAACAGTTGATGTGACTCCTTGTCTTAGGATGACTAAAGGTTGTCTGTAACAAACAGAACATTTGATTTTAGTTCAGCCTCACTGTGAAACAGCAGTTACACACATTTAATAGGTCTGGACAGTCTTTTTCACTAATAATCATTTGTAGCCAGTGCCTCCTTTACTTTGTGAGCAATGTTCAGGTAATTCTTATAGCTGTAATTGCCTTCACAATTCCAGTCAAATGTTCTTCCATGTGTATATAATCTTCATGTAAAAGGAGGAAACTCTTAGTCTTATATTGATTGCATAACCAAACATACATTTCTTTGCACTTTTGTTGATTCCATATGGTTACAACTTCCCCATTTTCTATATTGTTTGTACAGTCCACAAAATTACTTTATGATAACTGTGTGATTTTTTTAATCAAATACATATGAAAAGTTTTGCAGTGGTTAATACTTCACCATATTTAGTTTACTCAGTCTTTATTAATCATCATAATAGCTATACAGTCATATGGTTAATGCTTCTGCATATCCAATGGAAACTAATTTTTTTCATGCAGTACTTTAGTTTTCAGCTGTGTAACAGTTATTACAACTTTTATAATTATTCAGTCATGTAGTTACAAAATTGCTTTCTGATAGGATTTACTCTTCATCATATTGAAGTCTGAACTTAGTATTAATCTTTTTCATGTGGTAACACTTGACCATATTTTATAATACCTTAAAAAATTAAAAAATGTCATAAGTGTTGAGTCATATCATTACATGTCACTTTGGTTAAGTTAGTGACCAGTATTAACATTTTAATAGGACAGATACTTCACCGTATACTATTTTCTAAAACCAGTACAGTGAACTGCATCTCAAAACTTACTTAATACAGGTATTTACTCAAAGATATTACTGCTAATATTGAGAGAAGAAAACAGTTACTTGCCAGATACCGAAGCCAACATATACCATTTTCAATGATTTGTGTGGTGGACATTCTAAAAAACTTGAACGCATTATTAAAAAGAAAAAAGTCCCTTTTGCAATTGTCCAAGCATTTGGGTGGAACTGTCTTGGATCTCAGACAATTTTGTTCCAGGGAGTAGCACACTTAAGCCGCCTTTTCTCCACCATTTCTCTCAGTCTAACTGCCCCTTCATCTTCCTTATCAATCTGTATGTTTCCTAAATTTGGTGGGAATTCCTTCATCTTTATGATAACCATCTTAAATTTTAAGACTTATGAGACTGGAACCAGTCAAAAGCTGCCAAGCCTGTGGAAAATCAAGCTCTCACCACAAGGACAAAAGGAAGTTGAATAAATCCACAGTCATGACCAAAAATGAGATGTTGAATAATCTACAAAAGATTTATTAGATAAGCGCTTTCATTCTTCTTATAAGAACTTCATCAGATAAAAGTAAAAACTAAACTAACTATATATTAATTAAAATTGTACATCATTCACAAGTTTTCAAAAAGCTGGTGAAGATACACCCCCCATTCTACCAATCCAAGTGAAACAAAATGAATAATTAATAAGCTGCCATAATGGAAAAGTAACAATGCTAGTAAATATACATAAAATTATAAAAATTAAAAGAAAAAACATAAAAATGTTAAACAACTTGTTAAGTAATTTATAAAAATGTTGTATTTTATCTTTTTAATGCTTTTAATTTTAATAAAGAGCTAATGGAGATATGGTCATTTAAACCTGGCCAGTTGCCTGTATTCAGATTCAACTGCCAATAAAGTTCTTGCTTTTTTAAAATTAATGACCAAACACCTCTTCACTGATGTATTTTAACACTGTCAATCAGCACAAATTTAAAAAAATGGTTAATATTTTTAATAATATAAAAACTGCAAAAATCACCAAAAAATGAAGTACCACCAGGAGTTGTGTAGAATAAAACTTTAATCACCACAGATATCCACAGGTTAAGTGCTTTCGACCTTTCTAGAAGGCCTTCCTCAGAACATAAATTTTAGTACAAACACATGTTTAAATCCTGTCTAATTAAGCTTCAACCAATCAAATTGGTTTTTGTCTAATTACACTAAACAAAATGTTGCCAAAAACCTCTTTTAAAAAAACACTCCTGTTTGTGTAACAAATATTGAAGTTTAAAAAAAAAAATAAACATACATATTAATACATTGGTTTACCTAATAAACACGTGTATTATTTATTTGAACTTATCTTGAATAAGTTTTCTTTGTAAAGCAACTTTTGTAATTAATTGCAGCATTTAAGCCAGGTGCATTGTAAGCATTAAACAAAACTTGCCACCAAAATTCTGTATAGTTAACTCAGCCTCTCTGTCCCCATTGAAATTAACTGGAATGTGGTCTATAACAGCAAAGTAAAACTTAGTGTGCCCACTATGTAAAGAAATATACCTAACCAAAGCTTTGTCAATATTGTTCTTGATATCATAATAATGTTCATACATTCTGTTTTTTAACTGTCTTTTAGTTTTGCCTATATAGAACAATGCACACTTGGCTAAATAAACCACAAAGGTGGAATTACAAGTAAAATAACCTGATATTGGCCAAATTTTGTCACTCACACAAACCTCAAAAAAAGGTCCCTCATAAGTGTATCTACAAAAACTACAATTCTGGCACTTAAAGGTACCACTAGTACCCCCACGCTCATAATTTTTATCATCTTTCTCCATTAATTCTTTATAATTCTTTGCCCTTTTATTAATAAAATTGGGTCCTGATCCTAAAATGCATACCAAATGATGATGTACCCCTAAATTTCTCCAATTGTTCCTGATGATATTTTTAATAGCCCCACTGTCAGTTGTGAAAACTAATGGCATGCAGGTAGACCAGTCTTTTTGGTTGCAAGTATCATTTGCTGATCCAGCGTGTTACTGCAATAAATCCTTAACCACCCTAAAAGGGTAACCCCTATGAATAAACCTGCCGTGCAAGTCATCAACAAAACCATCCAAAAAAGTGTAATCTGTAGTCAGCCTTTTTAGCCTCACTAATTGCCCTTTTACTAAATTGTGTTTCTTGTAAGTGGGATGAATGCTTGAATAGTGTAAGAAACTGTTACTAGCCACATTTTGTAGCTTATAACTGATTCGAACTTGAAAGTTTGGTCACATTTAAATACTTTCAGATCTATAAAAGAGATCCTTGTTACATCACTAACATAGGTAAAACTTAAAAAATCTTGCCTCTCTGGCTTTGTCTTCAAATCTTCCAACCTGGGCTGACCCTCTAATATACTTATTCCTAATCCTGTCCATCCTTGTCACACCCAGTGCAAATCTTAACATCTTTAACTCTGCCACATCCAGCTCTGACTCCTGCCTTTTTGTCAATGCCACTGTCTGCAACCCATATAACATAGCTGGTCTCACTACCCTCTTGTAGACCTTCCCTTTCACTCTTACTGGTACTCGTCTGTCACAAATCACTCCTGACACTCTTCTCCACCCACTCCATCCTGCCTGTACTCTCTTCTTCACCTCTCTTCCACACTCAGCATTACTCTGAACTGTTGAGCCCAAGTATTTAAACTCATTCACCTTCACCACCTCTACTTCCTGCATCCTCACCATTCCTCTATCCTCCCACTCATATATTCTGTCTTAGTCCTGCTGACCTTCATTCCTCTTCTCTCTAGAGCACATCTCCACCTCTCCAGGGTCTCCTTCACCTGTTCCCTACTCTCACTACAGATCACAATGTCATCTGCAAACATCATAGTCCACGGGGACTCCTATCTGATCTTGTCTGTCAACCTGTCTATCACCATTGCAAATAAGAAAGGGCTCAGAGCTGATCCTTGATGTAATCCCACCTCCATCTTAAGCGCATATGTCACACCCACTGCAGACCTCACCTCTGTCACACTACCCTTGTACATATCCTGTACCACTCTTACATACTTCTGTGACACTCCCAACTTCCTCATACAATACCACAAATCCTCTCTAGGCACCCTGTCGTAGGCTTTCTCTAAGTCCACAAAGACACAATGCAACTCCTCCTCACCTTCTCTGTACTTCTCCATCAACACTCTCAGAGCAAACATCGCATCTGTAGTGCTCTTTCCTGGCATGAAACCATACTGCTGATCACTAATCATCACATTCCTTCTTAACCTAGCTTCCACTACTCTTTCCCATAACTTCATGCTGTGACTTATCAATTTAATCCCTCTGTAGTTTCTACAGCTCTGCACATCACTCTTATTCTTAAAAATCGGTACCAAAACACTTTTTCTCCATTCCTCAGGCATCCTCTCACTTTCCAAGATTTCATTAAACAATCTAGTTAAAAACTCCACTGCCATTTCACCTAAACACCTCCATGCTTCCACAGGTATGTCATCTGGACCAACAGCCTCTTCGTTCTTCATCCTTTTCATAGCTATCCTTACTTCCTCCTTACTAATCCACTGCACTTCATGATTCACTATCCGCATATCATCCAGCCTTCTCTCCCTCTCATTCTCTTCATTCATCAACCCCTCAAAGTAATCTTTCAATCTGATCAACACACACTCCTCGCTTCTGAGTATGTTTCCCTCATTATCCTTTATCACCTTTACCTGTTGCACATCTTTACTAGCTTGGTCCCCCTATCTAGACAGTCGGTACAGGTCCTTTTCTCCCTCCTTAGTGTCCAGCCTTTCATACAACTCTTCATACGCCTTATCCTTAGACTTCACCACCTCTCTCTTTGCCATGCATCTCTTCTCCTTATACTCATGTCTACTTTCTTCATCTCCCTGACAATCCAACTTCTTCTTCGCCAACCTTTTTCTCTGTATATTCTCTTGTACTTCCTCATTCCACCACCAGGTCTCCTTGTCCTCCTTCCTCTTTCCAGATGTCACACCAAGCACCTTTCTAGCCATCTCCCTTACTAGCTCTGCTGTAGCTACCCAGCTATTCGGTAACTCTTCACTGCCACCCAGTGCCTGTCTTATCTCTTCCCTGAACTCCACCTCACAATTACCCTTTTTCAATTTCCACCATTTGATCCTTGGTGCTGCCCTCACACTCCTCCTCCTCTTCTTGATCACCAATGTCATCCTACAAACCACCATCCTATGCTGCCTAACTACACTTTCCCCTGCCACCACTTTACAGTCTCCAATCTCCTTCAGACTGGCCCTTCTACATAAGATATATTCCACCTGCATGCATCTCCCTCCACTCTTGTATGTCACCCTATGCTCCTCCCTCTTGTTAAAATATGTATTCACCACAGCCATGTCCATCCTTTTCGCAAAATCCACTACCATCTGACCTTCTGCATTCATTTGCTTAACACCATACCTACCCATCACTTCCTCATCCCCTCTGTTCCCTTCACCAACATGCCCATTGAAATCTGCTCCAATCACCACTCTCTCACCCTTGGGTACAGTCATCACCACTTCATCCAACTCACTCCAAAATTTTTCTTTCTCATCCATCGCACACCCAACTTGTGGAGCATATGCACTGACAACATTCATCATTACACCATCAACTTCCAGCTTCATAAACATCACTCTATCCGACACTCTTTTCACCTCCAAAGCACTCTTAGCATACTGTTCCTTCTGGATAACCCATCTGCCATTTCTCCTCCCATCCACACCAGGATAAAACAATTTGAACCCGCCTCCGATACACCTAGCCTTGCTCCCCTTCCATCTGGTCTCTTGCACACAGAATATACCAACCTTCCTTCTTTATATCATATCAGCTAGGCTCTATACCAGTCATACTGCCAACATTCAAAGTTCCAAACCTCACTACCACAGTCCTTGCCTTTACATGCCTTCGGGCATGCCTTCCCCTTCCTCTCCTCCTTCGGCCAACAGTAGCTCAATTTTCTTATTACTTTCATAAATTCCATGAGATTTTTTTTTTTTTAGACTAGCGTCAGATTAAGCATGCTTGATATACACCAGTCACCCAGCAATGGATGCCTTTTCTGTCATATTGGTACAATTGCTAGAGAACTTAAGCATTCCTGTAACACATTAAAACTAAACTCAGTCAGCATATGTCTGCTAGGCTTCCCATACTCAACAGCTGATTCTGCTTTTGGTAAACTCTTTACTGCTTTAGCTAAATCTTTTGCAAACACTATCCAGACTGTCATTTAGGCTTTCATATCTTCTGTCAAGCTCAATATTTTTTCTTTCTTTCCAGTTCTTGTTTGGTAGTAAGCATTAAAAGCCTCCACCAGTAACAGATTGCCTGATGTGGTGTTCCACTACTAGTTAGTTCTGTTTCAGCCATGGTAGCCAATACATCTCACTTTAATGCTTTTGTAGTGTCATGGTGCACCCCTGCATTGTGGATATAATTAGTTGATGCTTCCTTTATTGGCCGTACATCATCCTATATTTTTGCTGATTCTGCCTCTTCTTTTTTTTTTTTTTTTTTTTTACAAACCCCAGTCCCCCAAGTCACTTTCTAGCTGTGATCTGCTGCCGTCACTCTTTCTAACCTGCTTCTCTTCCTTTGATGTACAACCGTTCGTTTAACTCTTACTTCAGCCAGACTCCGTCTTTCAACTCATAAACCAGTTTAATCTTTTAAAAATGGCATCTTCTCCTCTAAGGTCTTCATAGTTTTTCTTTTCTTTCTTTTTTTTTAAACAAGAAACATCTTTATTAAATTCTCACCTCTTTATTGTTAGATTCTCTTCCAACACATGGTTTCATTCTCCCAGAGCAAGTGTTCCATACCTAAATTTTCCTATTCCTCCATATTCTGAAAAGCTTCTCTCTGCTGTCCTTCCATAACATGTTTGTCCAAACAGCTTCACTTTTTCCAAGGTCATGCACTGTAATCCTTATCTGCCTTTTCCTGTTATCTATTGCACTGCACTTATTATGATAGCATACTTCCTGAAGAAAAAAACTACCGCACTCCTTATTACTTTAATCCCATACTCAGCTGCAGTCTCCCATTTCTTTCACATCAGCCCCCTCCATGTGAGACTGTCACACTGTATCTTAATACCTCAATGTACCTGTATCTTGGGTGAAAGAAGGAAATGCCTAATCAAGTAGAGGAACTGTCCGAGGATCATTAGTCTTTTTTTTTTTTTTTTTTTTTTAATTTATTCTTTGTTGACTTTGTTAGTCCCACAAGGCTAGTGGCCTCTTTTTAGCAGGTGGTGGTGGAGTTCTGAGGTGGTATTGCTGGCAGTTTCTAAATGCCCAAGATTTTTCTGAGTTGAATGTTTCCATTTCTAGTGTTTTAAAACTAAAAGCATTCATCTTTAACCTGGGTTTGCCATTTTGTGTATTCTAAACAGCTCTGGTAGCAAATGCACCTTTACCTTTAAAGATATGACTACAGCTGGTGACATCACTCAGCTTCCCTAGATTTAAATGGAAGAGTATTTTTTCTAAACATCGTTCTGAATAAGTCCATGGTGTTTTTGCTGGATATAAGCAGTCAACAATGGTTCAGTTCATTTTTGACTTAGGACTAGCTTGGTTCTGACGTGGGCCTACATTGATATTTGGATTATTTGTGGCTTAGATCTTTTTCACTCCAAAGTGGATTTATTTCACTACTTGTCAAATCTTGAATGGACTACATGGTTTCTACTTACTTTTGTTCATTTATTCCTTCTGATGCTGCCATGCATCCTTTTGCCCTTTTAAGTGGATTTTAACAGGCACTTTGGCCTTTTTACTATATATTAATAAAATTCCTTTGATATCTTCCATTTTGGGTGTCCTTGCAGCTATTGGCTTTGAATTTTGTTTGTGTAGTTTGACAATACTTTGCACTGTTTTTTGTACTAAATGTATGTTGTATTACTAGTGAAGTGAGAAGATTTGTTTTATATCAATGGTTTCAGAAAGAGGTGGCAGATTTTATAGTATTAACATATATTAGATTTAAAACTAGTAATAAAAGAGATATTATGTGGAAAGAATATAATTTGGAATTTGGGGATTTAGAGATGTTCAGAGCTAATGTTATTATGCAAGAAGGATGATATTAAATATTAAACCACATAGTTGTAGTGATGGGAAGATTATCAGTGGTGGATATACATATAAAGAGTTATGTTATAAGAATTATGATATGTACATATAAAAATGTTAATAAAAGAGAAGATTTATTTACAGAATTGAACAATATGTTACTGTCCATATGGATGTCATTATAATGTGGGATTTCAGTTGTAATTTAAGGAAAGAAGTGGGGTAACAGGGGACATTAAAAGAATAAAATAAATTATAAACAATGGTGAGATGAGATTAGGTAAAAAGAGGGGATATACATAGAGAAGAAATTTAAAAACAGACATTGATTATGCATTTTTTACAGAGATTTTAAAAGAATTAGAAGGAGGAATATCGAAGACATTTTTTTCAGATCATGAGGCAATTTGAACAAGAATAAATGAAAATATAGACTGTTAAAGATAGGTAAAAGGTGTAAAAATAAATAATGTAAATTTAAGAAATACTTTTGAAATAGAAGCAGAATAATTATGGGAAGAACATCTTTACACCAAGATTTATGTAAATCGGTGAAGATAGTGGATTGAGTATGAAAAGAAAATAAGGAAATTATATGAAAGCATAGAAAGGGAATTTTCAAATGGAATGGGGAAAGGTATAGGAAAAAAAATATGGGTGACAATGGAAAATGATTTGTTAAACAAACAATATTTAACACAAGGAAAAAGAAGAGTTTTCCACTTTTTTTGGAAAAGAAAATAGAGACAAAATTTAGTGATAGAACAGTTGATAACCATAAGTCAAACCAGTCTTGTCTGCAAGGCCATAGAATGAATTACCATTGACCTTATCAACAAGGACAGGGGCAACCTCCAATTGCTGTCCCAACCCACTTAGCTTCCTTAAGGGTAGATCATGCTTATTAAACCTGGTAGACTTCTTTGGGAATGTCACCAAAGCCATAGACAATGGTAAGACAGTGCACGCAGCCTATCTCAACCTTGCCAAGGCTTTTTTTTCATACACATTTATTGAATTATCACTTGTGACATAGAAAACTTTCCATTAATATAAAAGTCCTTTACTATATCTATCTCCTCACCAGTAGAATGATCAACAACTACTGTTGCTCTTTTATTTCTCCTTCACTGCTACCAAATCACTCCTTACTAGCTTCCTCTCTCTCTACTTTAAATTCAATCTCTCCTGGACTACCTACCTTATATACATAGCTAGCCAACAATGTATATAATCTGTAATCAGTATTATTATTGTATACTTGTTTTACATTGTTAGTTTTTTTTTGTGTATTAGCAAATGTTTTTATTTCTTGTAACTTCCATATATTTTGTAACTCTGGAGCTTTTCTCCCCGCGTCTCCACTGAAAAAGGGCCTTGGCCCAGATGGACCAACCCGGTCAACAAATGTCAAATAAGTAAATAATCAAACTATGTTAACATAACAAACATTATACTTCAAATATATTGCTATACATTATATAACCTAAGTAACATTATATACATTATTCAATTTCTGCTGTTTTTTTAAACAAGAAACATCTTTATTATACCATCACTACATAGGCAGTCATACGTTTATATAAATGAAAACAAACTACAGTGACACACTCCTAGTTGCAGGAATTCTACATCACTTATAAGCAACTCAGTCTTTCTCACCCAAACGTTACATAGATCATTTAAGTACTGCCACCTTTTAAACCTCATTTTCCCTTGTATGTATTGCTCCCACAATTCCCATTTTTCCTATGTAGCTTGCTCCTACCCTTTTTCTAAAGATCTCAATTCCAGTTGTTTTATCTCTGTTACTATACTCACTAATTACAGTATAGTTGGTTTAGATTTTGATTTACATTTTCTAATATTTGCGTTTTTGGCCACCAATATTATGAGACACAGCAAGGCCTTACCATGTTTAGGCAGTTCTGATCCTGTATCATAGCTCAGAAAAATAATCTCCCTTATCAGGCCAATCTGCCAACCCAGCATCTCTGGCGGTGCATTCCGCAGGGAATCCTTAAAGTCTGCCAACTCACCTCACTGCCAGAAAATATATTCCCAATTACCTCTTTCTTCCCCTTCACACCTCCAACATTTGCTGTCTGCCTGAGGAAGAATTATCTGGAGTCTGCTTGGGGTGTAAAAATATCTATGTAAACATTTCCTGGCAAAAATCCTAAATCTTCTAGATTTTGTTGCATATTTTGGATATATATATATATATATATATATATATATATATATATATATATATATATATATATATAATTATTCCCTTTTTTTAATGGCAGCTTCTGTTCTACATTATGTTAAAAACTCATCAGTGCTGGTCTTTCATTTAGGACCTCCCTATTTCTTTCTCTTTGCCTATACTCTGATATCAATCTCTGACAGAGAAGGCAGTCTCTAACCTGCAGTCCAAATAAATTCTTGGTATATTCCCATTCTGTCATCCTTCCTTCTCTAGTTATTTGCTCCAAATTCCTTGGTTCCTTTGCCAGTGTTCTCCAAAAATTTCCAGCCCCCTTTTGCCTATTGTCTGTAATCCTATTTACAGTCACCCCTGTTGGCAGAATCTCTTTCTCCATTCCCATGTCGGTTTAGTTCTTAGAATATTTTCTGCTACTTAATGGATGTAATATTGTATATAAGTACTGTTATTCTCCTTAATGGCCTGTATCCAAAATCCCAGTCTCTTGTTTCTTGAGCTTCCCCTGTTTCATCATCATCCCTTTCCAGTTTGAATTATAGTTTTCTGCTTATGCTATGTATAACTGTGAAGCTATGAAATACCCCTTCAGATTGGGCAGTCTCAAGCTGCCCTGTCCCCTACCATATAAAGTCCTTCAGCTCAGTATTAATTGCTATTACAACTTGTCCTCTGGTTAATAAAAGTATGCATGACCTGTGTATAAGACTAAAGGGACTAAAAACATTTTAACTGCTTGTATCTTACTAGCCATATCCATATAACAAAGCTTCCATTTTCACAGTTTTGTATTATATTTTAGTCTCTTCCCATATATCCTTAAATGCCACAATAGAATCATTTTTAATCCATATTTCTAAGTACTTCATTTTATCATGTCCTCATAAATATAGATGTTCCTGAACCAGTTCATATGAGTATATAATTTACACCTATTGCCTTTACTTTAGCTTCATTAATTTTGTATCCCGAAAAGATCTGAAACTGTCTCAAAATGTTCCACAGCACTGTTTTGTCAAGTGTAAAATAATATCATCTACAAGTAAAGCCATCTTTTTTTGACTACCATGCCAATTATAGCCTTGAATTTCTGAGTCCCTTATTTTCTTTGCCAGGGTAAAGGGAAAGACAACACCCTTGCCTGATTCCTCTGCTCAAGCAGAAGTTATCAGAGAGGACCCTACCCATTTAATTTTGATCTCCAATCCCTCATATATCCTTCTAATCAACAGTATAATTTTTTTAGGAAATGCAAGTGCTTCCATTGCCTTGCTCATAAACTCCTAGCATACTTGTGAAATGCTTTCTCTGCAATAAAGACCAAGCAACAACAATGATATTTTCTTATATTCTGCTTCATTCTGTATCATCAGTGTTCTGGTAATGTTATCAAATGTTTGCCTCCCCTCCACAAAACCACATCGATCCATATCTATCAGTTTTGGCATTACTTTTGTCATTCTTTTAGCCATTATAGACACAAACATTTTGTAATCATGGTTCAGTATTGAAATGGGCCTGTATGAAGCTGGATCTGATGGATCTTTACCCTCTTTAGGTATTTACAGCTACCACTGCTTTCTTCCTGGATAGTGGTACTTCACCTCTTAAGATACTGTTAAAAAAGGTTCCAGATTTTTATAATTTTTTTCTTCCTAGCTTCCAAACTTCCACAGGTATACCATCTATTCCTAGGGACTTTTCTGTAGATTGGTTATACATCACAATTTTTATCTCATCTTCTCTGATCCTAACCATTAGAAAATGAGCCTCATCTACCTCTAACCTTGGCATATTTAATTCTTCCATAAACATTTACATGTGTATCTTTTCTTGATTTTCATATTTCTCTGCTTTACAGAGACTCATAGAATTTTTGAAATATTTCTAATACCTCTACAGGATCTCTTGTTACCTTCCGTATTATAGGCTCCCTAAGCTTGGCAACAGCCCTTTCTTCTTTCTGTTGTTTGAGTAATTGTGCTAAAAGTTTTTATGCTCTAGTGCACAGGTTCCCAAACTGTGCGACACTGCGTGAAGCTTAGCAGCTGATTGCAGGTAAGTGAATGCCTGTACGAGTGTGTGTGTGTGTCTGTCTGCATGTGTGAATGAATGTGTGCATGAAAGCAAAAGAGTCTGTGTGTGTGAGAGAGATTGGGAGAGTGAGAGCAATGTGTGAGTGAATGCAGGAATAAATGAAAAAGTGGCTGTGTGTGTGTGTGTGTGTGTGTGTGTGTGTGTATGTGTGTGTGAGATTGGGAGAGTGAGAGCGATGTGTGAGTGAATGCAGGAATGAATGAAGAAGTGGGTGTGTGTGTGTGAGATCGAGAGAGTGAGAGCGATGTGTGAGTGAATGCAGGTATGAATGAGGAAGTGGCTGTGTGTGTATCTGTGAGATCGGGAGAGTGAGAGCAAAGTGTGAGTGAATGCAGGTATGAATGAGGAAGTGACTGTGTGTGTGTGTGTGTGTGTGTGTGTGTGTGTGTGTGTGTGTGTGTGTGAGATCGGAAGAATAAGAGGGATGCATGAATGAATGCATAAGTGGGTGTGTGGTGTGTGGGTGTGACAGTGAGACCGATGTGTGAATGAATGCAGGTATGAATGAGGAAGTGACTGTGTGTTAGTTTGATCGGGAGAGTGTGAGAGCGATGTGTGAGTAAATGCAAGTATGAATGAGAAAGTGACTGTGTGTGTGTTTGATCAGGAGAGAGTGAGAGTGATATTTGTGTGAATGCAGGTATGAATGAGGAAGCGACTGTGTGTGTTTGATCGGGAGAGAGAGCGATGTGTGAGTGAATGCAGGCATGAATGAGGAAGTGACTGTGTGTTTGTGTGTGTGTGTGTGTGTGTGTGTGTGTGTGTGTGTGTGTGTGTGTGTGTGTGTGATTGAATGTCCAGATTTTTGCCTCATATTTTTGGTGTGTTCCTCCTAAAATCTGTACTTTTCTGGCAAATAGTTCAGCATTGAAGTCATTAAATAATGACAAACATTTGAGTTTAAAACTCCACATCCTTCAGAGAATTCATGCTAATGCAAAACCTATTATTCTGTCAACTTTCTAAGTTTGTAAGAGCAATATTTAAAATCTGTCCCCCCATCATTTTAGGCTTTGTTCAGATATTTTGCTGTAAAAATCTGGACAAAGCCTAAAATGATGGGGGGGACAAAAAGGGACAGATTTGAAATATTGCTCTTACAATTTAATGACTTCAATCCTCAACTATTTGCCAGAAAAGTACAGATTTTAGGAGGAACACACCAAAAATATGAGGCAAAAATCTGGACATTCTGCGAAAATCTGTACAGTTGAGAGGTGTGAATCACATCCACACACACACACACAGTCACTTCCTCATTCATACCTGCATTCATTCACACGTTGCTGTCAGTCAAACAATCTCACACATACACACACAGCCACTTCCTCATTCATACCTGCATTCATTCACACACACACAGCCACTTCCTCACTCATACCTGCATTTATTCATGCGCACACACACACACACACACACACACACACACACACACACACACACACACACACACACACACACACACACACACAGCCACTTCCTCATTCATACCTGCATTCACTTATACATCCCTCTCATTTTCCGATCTCACACATACACACACACAGCCACTTCCTCATTCATACCTACATTCATTCACACATTGTTCTCAGTCTCCCAATCTCACGCATATACACACAGCCACTTCCTCATTCATACCTGCATTCATTCACACATTAACACACAGCCACTTCTCATTCATACCTGCATTCACTCACACATCGCTTTCACTCTCTCGATTTCACACACACACACAGCCACTTCTTCATTCATTCCTGCATTCACTCACACATTGCTCTCACTCTCCCGATCTCACACACACACACACACACACACACACACACACACACACACACACACACACACACACAGTGGTTTATTTTGCAGCTAAGCTTATTTGTTTTCGGCGCCCCTCTGAGGAAGCCATGACTGTCCAGGGCACCACAGCGCACACTTTGGGAACCCCTAAAATATGCACTTTGTGTGCCGCGGGGAGGGGAGCCTTGGGAAAACCTGGATTCAGCAAAGGAGCCGAGAATCAAAAAAGTTTGGGAACCACTGCTCTAGTGGTATCATCAAAAAACAGTTGCACAATCCTTCTAATTTCCTGCATATTATTGAGGTAAACCCTTATTTTCTGCCTAGCATTCTGCAGTTGATCATATTCTTGTTCTGTGAGATTCCCCCTTTTAACATTTGTCAGTCCCTCTAAATAATTACTTCTTAACCATAGCTCCCTTTCTTTTATTTCCACCCTATTTTAAGTTCCACCTTAATTTTATCCCACTCTGTAGCTGTATTTTCAGAAGTTTCTGTCGTCTCTCACAGCTCATGAATAATCTCCTCTACTCGTTCCTTAAATTTCTTTCTTTTCAACAGATAGGTGGGAAAGTGCCAATGTACCATTTTTATTTCATTACTCTGTGCATTTATTTTAGCTATTATTCGCACATGACCTGAAATATTTTTTGGGTGAGTGTCAAGACTTTCAGTTAAATGCACATATTCCTGTGAACTGTAAATTCTGTCTAGCCTAGCCCAGTTTTTATGTCTTAGGGAATAATATGTAAATTCACTCTGAACTCCTATTACAAATTCACATCTTCCATACCAAATATTTTCATTAATTTCTTCAAAAATCTACCCTCCTTTGTTACATTTCCATTCTCAGGCCCTCAGACACATCTTCACTGCTGCAAATCAAGTAATATTCCTTGTTGGAAAACTGATTGTTTCTCCCAGAATTTTTTTAAACTCTGTAACGCTGCCAGCCTAGCTATCTGGAATTTTATAAATTATTCTATGTCATTTGTGAATATTGATATGATTTATACAGAACTGTATGTTATGCACTGAGCTTCAAGAATGTAACTGCAGCATACCTTGCTGGAACATAGAAGATTAACTTACAAAACTTCAAGAAATTAAGTTGAAATTAAGTGCTTTATGATGTGCTATAAAAATTAGTTTCAATGTAGCAAGCAGACACAATGTCTAGAGCTAAAAGTTTTTCTGTTGTCTGAAAAGAAACGTAATTACTAGGTTTAAAATGTAAAGTGATTGCTTTATGACTTCCTAACAGCTGCACAGTCGTGAGCACATCTGAGGGATATGTATTTTTAACACAGAGATGTTAAAATTCTTAGTTTCTGTTTTAGCTTGGGAACTGAAGCCAGGTGACAATAAAGTGATGTCATCCAAGCTAACCCAGCAGTAATGTTTATTATTAACTTAAGAACTCTCTCAGAGAGAGTCTGTACATTTTGTGTCTTGTCTTGGACCTAGAAATGTCCACTCAGCACTTTTGCCTGTGTGTTGTTTGAAAGTAGGGCATGGTATCTCTCTTAGATATAGATAGGAATATAGTAAATATTAGTTTAATGTTTCTGTATTTATTTGAGACTGTCTTGCAATGTTGTTTTAAAATATTTCCTGTGATTTTGAACTCTGAAGTAACTGTGTTTTTTTTCTGAGTATTGTCTTGTTCTTTTATTATTTATTAAATATATTTAAACCTCTCTTTGTGGCTGATATTTGTGAGACATATTTAAGCTCTTAAGAGTACTTGCATCTGTATTTGGTGACACTGTACAGGCCACTCCTAAGTAGCCTTGCAGGTCTTGGTCAAAACCACCATTTGGATTTATAGTAAGATTACACAGTAGGATTGTAGCTTATAAATAAGGGTGGCTGGTACTATCTTATTGTCTGGAGAGAAGGGGGGCATAGCTAGTAAACCTGTGCCAGCCTTCCCCAGGTGTGTATGTTTGTAAATAAATCAAATCTCAAAGTGTGTATGTCAGCTACTTGGGCAGGGACACAAAGCATTGGTTGGACAGAGAGGTGCTGGAGGTCTTAGCTTGGCCACTCAGATCTTAGCCCTATAGCTGTGCCAGTGGGGAGTCTTATTGGGGATCTGGAGAAAGAGAGAGAAACCAGCACCAGACTGACTGATCTCTGTGTACTCTTAAGGGAAATTGTATTTTACTGTGTGTGTACTTGTAATCCTCCCATTTTGCACGTCCCATCACTGTTGCCAGTGGTGAAGATTGAGGCTCCTTGCTCACTGGGCCAGTGCAGGGGCATCACAAGCTCCATTATACCAGTTTTAGGTGGAATGGAAATACATGCCAGTGTAATCCTCCTCCCTTGCCAGTAACCACTTAGCACTACAAATCTGCCATTATTATATTTATCTTTTTCTTTCACTATTGGAGTTCCTCTTGCAATTAAAATAAGTACTCCTTTTTTTCCTTTGTCCCAGGTATTCCACTGAATAACCATCCTGAAAACCTTTCTTTATCAAATTCACATGTTCAGTTCTTTCTAAGTGTGCCTCCTGTAACATAACTATTTGCATTCTACATTTTTAATATAGTTCACTACTTTCTTTGTATTCATCTGTGAGGCCATTTACATTTAAAGACATTAAAGAAAGCTTCATTGTATTAAAAAGTTATTATTCCCACCTTTTATGTATAACACTGTTTTTGTTAAATGTCTCCTTCCAGCTTTTTGTGTTACATGCATGCATTGTTTGGCAGGTTGAACTTTTATAGAGTTGTTTCTTGTTGTATCCATTTGACCCTATCTTATAAAACATTTTGTTTTATTGAAAGCCCTCAAACAAAAAAAATAAATGAATAAACACTTCCCCAATACCCCCTAAAACCTATTATCTTAATACTAATACACAAAACTTTGTACACCTTCAAATGTTGAAGTTTTACCCTCCTAATAGGAACAAAAGTCCCAAATTGACAGCCACACTCACAGACTTCAGTTAACTTAAAAGAAAGGTTGCCCATGCTAAGATGCATAGTACAGCCTGTGCTTCTATGTGCTGATTGGTTTTGTCTTATCTTTATAGCTCTTCCAACTAGTAAAACCCCTGAATGTTTTAAGATAACATTAACTACCTTGGGAAAGCCCCTGAATGCTTTCAGAGAACATTATCTGCCTTTGGAAAATCCTGAATGCTTTCAGAGAACTTTATCTCCTAGCCAGTTTCTCTTTTTTTTCCTCAGCCAATCACTCTCCACTAGACTGTAACCAGTTTCTGTTTATCAGATTGTCTCCATGGAGACATGAGAACCAGACAGCCAGTTTCTCTTTATCAGATTGTTTCCATGGAAACATGAAGACCAGCTGCAGAATTGTTATTGAGCATACATGTATTTGCTAAAAAAGCCTCATAATTGTTACTGATCAATCTAACGTCTTTAATGCAGTCATTCCCCCATGTAAGAATGTGAGAAAGCACATGTTTTTCTTTTATCATGCTTAACTGGGCTTTTTTTTTTCTTTTTGCATACAGTGCCTGCATTTCTTAAAACTGAACAACTAGAGGGAAGAAGGGGGAAAGAAAAGAAAAAAAAGATCTGTTTACAGTCCCAATTACACTTAAAAATAACTGAAAAAAACTTTACTTTATAGCATGGAAAGAAAACCACATACCACAAAATTGGTACTATTTAAGAAAAAAATCTTTACTTACAGGTAACTTTCTCCCTCCTCTTCCCCTCCCCAAAGCATTTTTCTGAACATTAATGACATGAAGTAGGACATATGCTTTAGAGACCCTAACAAGTCCAAATTCTAAAAAAAGCCCAATATTTCCAGATTTTCTTGTTCGGTCGTATTTCCCAAATATAATTATTGCATTCTAATACCATATTAAGTTACTGGTTTTATCACTCTTCATCTCCAAAATCCTGTCTCTGCTTTATTTCCAACATATTCTCGATTCTTCTAGTCAACTATCATGCTCCCTTCCTTCTCTCCAACATTTTCATTGAACATTTTGAAAAAGTTTCACAGGCACAGCCCCCCTCTGTGGTTTTTATTACCAGAAGTACAAGAAGCAGTATCTCCTTCTGTTTTACAGCTTGCTTTTTGGTAGGCAAACTTTTGTATTTCCTCCTTAGCATGTACTTCATCAAAAAATGATTGTGTCCCTCCAGGGAAGAATACCTTGAAGGCAGCTGGGTACAGCACTTTGAATCTCACACCTGCATCTAAACATTTCCTGAATAGTGGAATAAATTTGCTCCTCTTCTGGTGTGCAATGAGTAGTCAGTCTCCACAATCTCTCTGCTGTCTCCCACTTTTAGTACTTTGTCCTTCTGCCACAGTTTTGTCAGAATCAACTCCTTCTGCTGGTAGGAGAATCAACTCTTCTGCTGGTAGGATTGCAACTTTACTATTAAAGGTCTAGGTTGCTTTCTTATAGTAAGGGGTGGAACATACACATGATGTGCCCTTTCAACTAACAACTCCTGCTGTAGAATACCATTCCAGTTTCTTATTTGTGCTTTCATAAAATTAATGCAGTCTATTCCTTCCAGCTTCTCTGGTATAGCTGAAAATCTCAGGTTTTCCTTATGTGCTCTGCCCTCTAATTCTATTAATTTTTGAAATATCTCTTCCAGAGCAGTCTCATATTCAGCCAGCCTTTTCTTCATTTCAGCCTCTGATTTTTGTAGCTTTATCATCTCATCCAAATATGCGTTTAAAGCTTTTTCCATTTTTTCAAGCCTTTTGTTGTTTGTGTTGATATACTCCATCAGTGCTTTGTTTATTATAACCAGGTCTGTGCAAGGTTGTCTTGTATATTCCTGTAGGTTATTGGAAGTCATGTTTTGAAGGTTGCATTGCTTTTTGCTGAACAGCTGTAGAAGTTTTCCCAGTCAGTATTTTTTCCTCACTTTTTTGTAGCTGATTTTTTCCAGGTCCTCTGTATTTCTTTATTCCTGGCATCCAGGCAGTGCACTTACTAGCCAGTTACTGAAATTTACCCATAAGCACAAGTCTACTGGCCTTCTCTGTTGAGTTTTTGACCTTGTCAAGGCTTTTGATACAGTTCTCCACTCTGGCATCTTTCAGAAACTCTCCCAGATAGGGATTAACCATTACATTACTAGATGGGCAGCCAACTGGCTCACCAACAGAAAACACTCAATCAAAATTGGTGGCTCCACCTCCACCAGTTAGACCCTTCACTAATGGAATACCACAGGAACTGTGCTGGCCCCCTTACCTTGGCATCTATTACACAGAAGTCCAGGCCAAAGTACACAGCCTTTGACTCCCCAGTTTGCTGATGATTGCAAACTGGGAGCAATCACTGAGCAAACAAATGTTTGGTGCCAAAGCCATGGTCTAAAACTAAATGCAAAAAATGCATTATTATTCCTTTTTTCAAAATGGAATTCCCTACAGATTACAATATTGACAGCACCCCCTCCCCCCGTGTTCCAACCTAGTGGTGCAAGTCTTGGGAACACAGGTTGATAGCAGTCTGCACTTTGACCACCAAGTTTCCATAGTGGTAAGGAAAGTACATAGTGCATCTCATAAGGCATCATAGGGCATAGCATCCAGGGCAAGGGATGTTATAACTCCACTGTACTCGACTCTCACCAGACCACTAATAGAATATAATGCACCTTTCTGCATGTATCTCACCAGACACCTGCAGCAGCTAGAGATCTCAGAGGTTTCTTGCACTTTAGTCTGTATCTTATAGGGTGCTGAGAGTTGAGTTGTGCCTGACCTATAGGCAATCTCCAACCCTGCTCTAATGGAAATGCTGCACATCTGCAAGTCAAATGGCTCAAGAGTCACTCACTGTAGAGATCTCAACCTAGATTGTGACATTAACAGATCATGCTGGAGAGAGAGCTACGTCTCCCAGAGACTGACTCTTCTCATTCATGTAAAGCATAGCTCTTCACTGACCCTGTTCAAACACAACCTAGATAACTGGATGGAAGACTGCAAATTCTCCCCTGAGGTGACACCCTTGTCACTCATGGACAGGGGTAGCCGGCATTGATCACAGACCTGCTGTGTTCATAAATTTGTTCTTAACTAACCAAAAAAGAACAAATTGAGATACTTGGGATTAACATGGCTAGGCTTGTAAAGGCTCTAGGGCCACTAGCCTAGTAGCCTTCTGTGAACCTGTGAAAACAAATATTAGAGGACAAGATAAGAATGAGAAAAGTATTCAATTTTTTAAGAAATATCCATCCATCCACAACCCCTTTTTTCCATGTTTTGCATATGGGGTTGAGATGTCACTTTGACAGTGACAATAATATAGAGCCAAGGTTTATACTGCCATGTGGGTAGCCAAGAATAAAATGAAAGAAACAGAAAAGAATGGGAGTGTGAACAATTTTCAAATGAAGAAAATAAAAGTAAAAAATAATAAAGATAGACGAATTATAAAATATTTTGAGAATAATAATGAAAATTCAGCTCCAGAGCTGTGTGGGTTGGAGTTTGTTCTATAGGAATATGGAAGAAAATAAGAAAAAAGTATGGATTAAATAATAAATAAATGGAAAGCGTTGAGTTTTAAGGAAAATTGTATCTGTGAAGGAGCTATGATGTTAATTTGGAAAAACGCGAGAAAAGGAAAACGTAAAAAATTGGAGACCAATATCATTAATTAATAGTGATCATGACATTTTAATGAAAATAATTCAGATATGGTTAGATAAGACAACATTTTAGAATGAGAATGGGTAGGAGTTTATGGAGTTAGAAAAAGAAATGTAAGTGAAATGCTAATGATAAGATATAATATATGCTATTAAAGAAGAGGGAAGAGAAATAAAACTAGTTATACAGATGTATAAAAAGCATAATGATAATATAAGAAAGCAATTACAGGGTATCTTAGAGGAATATAATACTGAGAAAATAATCAGATTAAGACAGCATATGAAAAGGGATGTCAAGTATTGCAGTAAATGGATAGATAACAAGGAAAAAATGGAAAGAGGAATAAGACAAGGTTAACCTTTAAGTAGTATGTTATCTACTTTATGTAAAAATGCTATAATAAAGTTATTAGTAAAAAAAAGCTGAGAGAAACCTCATACACATGAGAGCATCCAGATAACTTTAATGATGGTGTATGCAGATGATGTGATTTTCACAGCAAAAAAATATAAGATGGTTAACTGAAGTGATAAAAAGAGGAGAAAGCTGTTTCAGTCATATAGGTTTAAAAATAATTAAATAAAAATAAATGTGAAGGTTTTTGGGGAAAAGAGACTATAGTGCATGCACTTATGGAATGTGAATGTGTGGAATGAAATAGAGAGAAAAAATAGTTGGAGCTGGATTAAAAAAAATCAAATGGAAAGTATTCTATATGGATGGTATAAAAATGAGTAGTTTCTAACCACTATATTGTGTAGTTTCTAACTACTTATATTGTGTATTTGTACAGCAAATGAAAGCAATAAGATATGTACGGTAATCTTGTGTCATACATGGAAAGCAAGAGCAGCTGATCTGGTATTTAACAAAAGCTGGGATAATTTGGAAAAATGTAAAAAGATAATATTGGCTGTAGTGAAAAAATGGGGAAGTTAAAGATTTCAGTAGAGTTTGTATTCATTTTATTAAAAAGGAATTTTGTGTGTGTGTGCATGTAATATATATTTTATACATTTATAATTTGATATAATTAATATGTATCACATATGTTATTATTTATTTATAATATATGTAAGTATACATGCCTCTGGAGTGTTTCTCCCTGGGCCCCCCGCTGAAAATTGGCTCATTCCAAGTCGGACTTTCCCAGTTAAATGTTAAAATAAAAAATATATATAAATCTATATATACATATATGTGTGTGTGTGTGTGTGTGTGTATATATATATATATATATATATATATATATATGTATATATGTTGTTGTTGTCTTTCAGCTTTTCCCGGTTAGGGGTTGCCACAGCGGAACTCTGGTCCGCTAATGATTAGCAGTAGATTTTGACAAACGTCAAGGTGCCAGCTCGCTGTTCAACCTTCAATGAAAGCATGCCCATTTACGCATGTCTTTCGAACGCTCACCCAACTGCGGGGAGGACATGCAGACTCCACATAGAAGGCACTCCCCAAACTCCAGCCAAGAATCGAACGGGAGAACCTCTTGCTGTGAGGTAACAATGCTACCGCTGCACCACCACGGAATATATATATATACATATATATATATATATATATATATATATATATATATATATATATATATACATACACACACACACACACACACACACACATATGCACACACACACACACACACACACACACACATAGACGTAAAAAAAAATAGGACCCATATATATATATATATATATATATATATATATATATATATATATATATATATATATATGGGTCCAATTTGTTTTGATGATAGTACAGTTCATTGAACCGTACTGTGTCAAAATTACTTTAGCAAAAGTGCATTTTGTCGAAAATGCACTTTCGCTAAAGAAAACAAAACAAAAAAAAACCACGCTGTTTGCATATAGCATTAGTTGTACATCAAAGTATACTGTTGATGTACAACTAAGGAAACTCTTGTCGAGATCGTAGTACAATGGGGATAAGGGAATATTCCCTTTTTCCTGCTGTAGTGCGATCTTGGGGGTGTGGGGGGCGCAGTGTACTGTGTTATTTATTTTTTTTTATTTAGTTTTTATTTTTTATTCCGCGAAAGTGGATTTTTCAATGGAATGCACTTTCGTGGAAGTGAGTTCGACAAAGTACGGTTCGATGAACCATACTTTTGATTTAACAACTTAGACCCATATGCATATATATATATGTATATATATATATATATATATATATATATATATATATATATATATATATATATATATATATAAAACTATGAAGATGTATTTATGGAAAATAACATATAATTCTTGATTGTCAAATGATTTTATCTAAAATAAAGGACCCCTGCCTTCTTCAGTAGGTGTCTTTTCATCCACCTGAACTACCATCCACTCAAGCAGATGCGACCTTGATTTAGCATTTCATCTGAAGGATGATGCACTCAGGAGTGTAGCACTGTAGTGTCAGCAATCCAATCACTTGAAGTGAAGGAGAACCCACAGCCTTCTGGTCCCATCACCAGTGTTGTGCCATTGACACTGCATAAAAATTAAGTTCAAAAATTGAAACTAAATCTAATGCTGTTGTTCTGCCTCTTAGTGACATCACATTCTCAGACCAGCTGTGGAGCATTTTTCTTACCCCTTCCACCCATTCACTGTTCCTCCCCATTATAATAACCTTTAAACAGTAGAATAAATACAATACAACAGAAAACAATCATTTCAGCATTACAGTACGAAAGCCAGCATAAACTTAACTGCATTTACAACAGAGTTCAGTTAATATCCAAACTTAAACTGACTAAAAAAAAATAAAATAAAAATAATCACAAGCTGTCAGCCCTCCTATACTAATGGGGTTATACATCCTCCCTTTGGCCTCTTAATTTGCTATATACCGGCCCCTCTAGTGAACCTTTATTGTGGCAAAACACAGGCACATCCCTGTATCTTGCCTCCAGTTATTAAACCAAGCACCTTATCTGACCATGTGTAATGCTTGGGGGGGGGTTTAGTCAAGATATCCAAACCTTCTCAGCAAACTACATCAGCCAAGGGGACCATTTCTGCATAACCTTACTTTTCACCTCTCTATCCTGAATGGAATTCTTTCCAGAATAGATCATTCATCAGACCAACTATCTCTTATTGAAAGGGGTTCAGAGAAGATTTTCCATCCATCCATCCTCATCCCCTTTTCCCATTTTGCACAAAGGATTGGAGTGTCACTTCAGTAGTGACAATCATCTCAAGCCAAGGTTTACACCGCTGGGTGCCTAGCCTTGCTGCGGCTTTCCATTTCCATTTCCTGGTAATTCTTTTTTGTTAACAGAAATGAAGTACTGAGTAAAGTAGTCTCATTTCTGGGGTGATATTTCCTAGCTAATTTTAAAAGTAGTAATATAGTATTATTTATTGTTGTCCTAACTGTGTCTACAGTTTTTGAAGTTCATATCCTATCTTGTCTAACTTAGAATGCTGGAGCTCCATACCTCCAACAGTCCAGGTCAGCCTTGGGGAAGCATCTTAAAAAGTAATATCCCAAATCCTCAAGCAGCCTGAGTTTGTTAGCTAATAGTTTCAGATAGATTGCAAACAAAGCAGGGGGAAGAGGACAACCCGATCTAGTTCCTTTGTTTAGCTTAAATGGGTCAGAAACTCTTTCTGTGGAGAACCAAAAATGTTTTGTGCTATAAAACAAGTATGGCCACTTGACCCTGTTAAAAGCCTTTTCTGCATTGAAATTTAGACTCATTAAAGGGGAAGAGTGCCAAATTACATAATTTATGAATAGCAGGGTTCCGAAAATACTGTTAAAATTCTGATGTCCCTTAACAAGCCCTGGTTGATTAGAATGTATCAAAGAGGGTAACCAAACCAAAATCATCCTCGTTATTATTGACATAAAAAGTTTGTAATCTGCATTCAAAAATGAAATTGATCTATTCGATGCTGGATCTAATCCCAGAGATTACCACATCTCTAGAACAGGCATCCATGTGAAGCAGAGTTCCTCCCTAACCCAATTCAAATGCAACCTGGACAGTTGGATGGGGAGCAGGAATTTCATCCCTGGTTTGGCACCTATGTCTCTAATGGACACAGGCAACCTGTAAATGGTTCATCTCCCAGACCCTAGCTTGTAAATGTTTCATTTCCCAAGCCCCTCCTTACACTTATCAAGGGTATCAGAACTTGTTAGAGATTTGGGATGCATGGCAAGGCTTACAAAGGCCCTTGTGTTTGTTAGCCTAGTAAACACCTGTGAACCTATGAACATGTAATGGGTCTTTTCCTAGCTTTAAAATCAAAGTTTAGTGGTCTCTCCCCTAGTCTCATGAGGGGAGTCACACTGAAAATACTATTTGCCATGTCGTGAAATTCTCCATGAAACACTTTTGCTAAGCCCAGACATTTCTCCAGAGCTAATCTGTCTGTCCGTGATGATTTCCCTCTTTTCACTTCCCTAGAAATCCTGACATATTACTTAGATGATATAGGTGCCAGCAGTCCCATTTCCTGTTCCTCTTTCAGCTGGGAGATAGGCCCTAAAAAGATAATGGAAAATCATCAATCACTCTATGGTCCCCTCATTTGCTTGTGTACAACTGCTGCTGATATGAAACAGATGACTGAAGAATCTGCTCTAGCACTTGGACTATCCTCCCCATTGTTGGATCCCTCAGTATTTATTAAGCAGCTTGCAGTTTGCATCCTTTAATCCAGCTGTAATAGACTTCACTGCTGTGAATGAGTACATAAAGTCCCTCAGTTATAGGGCTAAGTGTTGTGGTGGCTTTAGATTCAGTTATAGATTCTGTTTGTAACTGTAACTGAATTTGCCTCAACTCTAGTTTATCCTCCACATTCCCCCCTTCTGAAGGTTCGTCTCTTTCTAAGGCTGATAGCTGTGTTTCATACACCCTGTTCTTTCCTCTGCCATACCTCAAAAAGGTAATGGCCTACTTTTCTTTTATTGTATCCTCTTTTGAGATAATCCTGATGGCTGATGGCCAAGTCCTCTTCAAATTCAAGTATTTCTAGGTAGCTCATTCCCTAAATTGGGGAGATCCTTAAATATGTCTTATCAATTTTAAGAGCCATTGATAATATGGAAATTGTTATGATTATGTCTCATAATATAAGAGCATTATCTGTAATTGTGATTGAACCCGCCTTCTTAACACCTAGTAAATAACAATGTTCTTTCAGAATTAGTGACTTACCTATACAAGAAGGTATAGGTTTCTGTAAAAATAGCATGTTGATCTGTACTGTGGGTTCCATCAATCTCCAGACACAAAACCCATTCAAGCAAAATATTTTGCTAGAAATCTACCCACCTCTGGTATTAGATCAGCTGTGCACCCCATTTGTCTGAAATAATGTGTTCCGGTCCCCAGCAAAAATAGTGAATCTCTCTTAAAATGCCCTCCAATCTTTCTGCATTTTGGAAATTTCCTCCTTGGAAGTCCCTGTGAGAATATATACATTAATAAGTGTTGCTTTGATCTGCTCCATCCATTATAGGTTCATAGGTTCATAGATTACTTTAAAGCTAACTGCCCTTGCGAGCCATTTTAAGCCTAGCCAATTATCCCTTGTGAGACTCAAACCCTGCACCTTGTGTTTGTAAGGCAAACACCTTAACCATTAGGCCACCCTCCCAACTTGATATGCCAAAAAACATCCTGGTCATCCTTCAGTGCTTCCTCATTCATCATAAGGACACGACTTTGAATGAGTGTACATAATTCCTGCCTATTAATCCCAGGGTATTTTGAAATATGTGCATATTGATAACCAGACTAAATCAACTTTCAATGGACCTTCACATCTACATGGGATTTTTGCAGCATCACTATCCTAGAGTTTATCCTTCTCCCAAAACCAGTGAGCACAGAGGATTAAGACTGTGTACTGTAGTTCCTATGGTAAAGGGATTAGTTCCCTCAGCCCTCATTTGCCTAATATGTGACTTTGAGCAAGTCACTTAAGACATTGCTATCAGTTTGCTCTGAAACAGGGCTGTGTGTTCAGTGAGCCTGCCTTATTAACAAATGTGCATTATTGTTATTATTGCTGTTGATGATGATGATGATGATAATAATAATAATAATAACAACAACATCATCATCTCTTTACACTGTGGAGTTTAGTCCCTTAACATTTAAAGAGATATTCAAGACTTATATATGTCTAACACAGAACTGTGTATGTTTAACCATATCTTAATGTAGCTCAGTAGAGTAGCCTTCTTAAAGGTGCGCATAGGGACATGCCAGCTCAAAACACCTGAATATATAAAAAAAATTAAAACACCCATACCTGCATAAACATATTTACAAATTCCCTAACATTTTGCTTCCAAGGAAGAGAAATGTTTCTAGGTAAAAGTTGTTCTTTCATGTGCTCCCTCCAAAATTAGTGAAAATGTTTTTTAAAGTCAGGGTTTAATAATGGATGGATAGAAACTAACCCCATATCAGAAAATCTACAATTAGCTACGAAAAGTTAGCTTTATTTGCAGATGATATTGAGTTGTACTTAACAAATCCATAAAAGGGCATTTCAGTTTTGTGGAGCATTTTATGACAGTTTTAAAACTTTTCAGGATATAAAATAACTGAAGACAAAACAAGGACTGAAGCAGTAAACTATGTACCTACAAGTTAATTACATCTGCAAAACCCATATTTTGGGGACATGATATGAGGAAGTATGTAAGTGTATGGATTAAAATGGATTATATTGTGGCAGCTATGAATCTGTTGGAAGAAACTAAACAAATGATCCAAAAATTGAGGAACTGAGATATCCCACTTGTGGATATACAGAGTAAGATATAAAACAGTGAAAATGTTTTTAGTCCTCTTAGTCTTATGTAAGGATCAGGCATATTTTTTGTCAATCAGACAAGAGTGGATGATGATCAATAAAGAACTGCAGTAATGTATTTGGGTGGGAAGTGAGTAAGAATTAACTGGGATTATCTGATTTTCCCCATAGAACAAGCTGGTTTAGGGTTACGTGGCTTGAAGGGGTATTTTACAGCTGCAGGGTTGGGGATTAAAGTGGAATATGATGATGACATTGGGTAGGGGGAGTCAATTAATAGACTAGAAATCTGGATGCAAGTCCTTAAGGAAAATAACAGTAACAATGCGGACTGTTATATTAATAAAATAGCAGGAAAGAACTAAGCCAAAATGGCATTGGAGAAAATAGGTATTTCTGCAAGTATTAGTATAGAAGATAGGTAGAGGGGGCTGGAATTTGCTGGAGGAAATTTGCAAAGCAAATAACATGGGAGGGAAAGGTAAATGAGTTGGATGAAGCTAAGCAGAAGTTTGGACTGCAGGTTAGAGATTGGCTTCCCTGTTGGGGTTGATAACAGTATTAACAAATGGAAAGGGATAGGGGAGTCCTAAGTGAAAGAACTGCTGTGGTAGAGTATTTACTTGACTGTGGAACAGAAGCTGTTTTGAGTGGGACAGTTGATACAGCATGTAAAATACTGCATCGTAATCATAAGACTCAATCAGAGAAAGTTAGAAAATATCAGGAAAAGAGAATGGAAAGGCAATTTATGAAAGAAAAAAGGGAGAAATGTTCATAGGTTCATAGGTTCATACTAGGCTATCTGCCCTAGGGCATTTATAAGCCTAGCCAGAATGTGTTTGGCTTTCACCACCCATTTTAAATTAATTTTGCTATGCCCTTTTTCGAGGTTAGTATACTGTGCCTTTGTCTAACAGTGACACAGAAGTGATACCCGGGTTAAACCTACGATCTCCCATCCACTTATCAAGATTCCTCTTGAAGAGAGTCAATGAGGGACTCTGCCTAACCTGGACTGGGATTTTATTCCAGAATGAAGGGAGCCTCTGGGTTATGAAGCATGTCCTATTTATTTCAGTGCTGAGGTTCAAGTCTCTCGAGCGCGTAGCTCGATGGGATTTGGATTTTCTGAGGTGCAGCATGTCCATTAATTCCGGGTTGGACATGGCTTTATACGTCAGGCACAGATTGCCCCTGAACAGGCGGTATGCCACTGAGTAGAGCTGGAGTTTCTTTAACCGGGCAGCATATGGCATCTGTTTGAGCCCTTTGATCCTCTTGGTGAGGTACTTTTGGGGTCTTTCCAGTTGCTGCAGGTGTCTGGTAAGGTACATCCCAAAAGGGGCATTGTACTCAATTATGGGCCTGATGAGGGATGAGTAAAGAGGCATGATGACCTCCCCTGATCTAGATGTGAATCCCTTCATGATTAGGTGGGCTATATAAAATGTTTTTCTAACCACTTTGGCCACGTGGTTGTCAAATGAGAGACTGCTCTCAACTTGGGTCCCCAGGTCCCTAATTACGTCTTCTGTACTTAATGGATTGCCACCTATGTGGTAATTTGTGGGCACTTTGTTTTTGCCATAGGGGATGACTATACACTTTTTGGCATTTAGCTTGAGGCCATGGCTCTGGCACCAGTTGTCTGCTTCTATGAGGCCCTTTTGGAGGATGCTTGTGTCGGCTGGAGAGTTGTTTATGGTGCCCAGTTTGCAGTCATCTGCGAACTTGGTCAGCCACAGTCCTTCCGTGTTGGCCTGTACCTCCGAGAAATATATACCGAACAAGAGAGGTCCCAGGACTGAGCCTTGTAGGACGCCACTTGTAACTGGTTTGGAGTCTGACATGGCTCCAGCAATTCTAACCATGTGGGTTCTGTCCTTGAGCCAGTTTGCAACCCATCTAGTGACATAAGGGTTTATATTTAAGCTGGTGAGCCTATCTATAATGCCCGAGTGGGGTATTGTATCGAAGGCTTTTGCGAGGTCCATGTAGGCTGTGTGGACCACCTTCCCCTCGTCAATGGCCTTGGTGACTGTTTCAAAGAAATCAACCAGGTTTAAGAGGCAGGATCTGCCCTTAACAAACCGAACTGGGTAGGATCCAGTGTCTGTAGGTCCCCAATATCTTTATTTATGAGGTCCATGATGATCCTTTCCATAGCTTTACAGACCAAGCTAGTCAGGCTTATGGGGCGATAGTTTCCAGGATCCGTTGAGGCACCACCTTCGTGGAGAGGGACCACTGTTGCTGTACGCCACTCTTTGGGTACATATCCTGTAGTAAGGCTGAGATTGAACAGTAGTTTTATGTTTGGGTTTAGCTCTTCTTGGAGTTCATGTAGGACGCAGCCCGGGACACAGTCTGGTCCCATTGATGCTGTGTTTTTTGCTTTGGAGAGGGTGGCTCTTACCTGAGCATCTGAGATGTCAGGGGGGCAGCACTCTGCTGGGATAGATATTTGCCCTTTTGGTGGGGGGGTGAGAAGTTTGCGCTGAACCTGTCAGCTAGGATGTTGGCAATGTCTGTGGGTTTGGTGTATTTTTTGTCATTTTGGACTAATTCTGAGCATATATGGGAATTCCCACCCAGGTTCCTAACATAACTAAAGAAAGCCTTGTGATTATCCTTAGTGTCCTGTGCAATTTTTCTCTCGAAGCTGGCCTTAGCCGAGTTTATGAGTGCCCGTAGTTTTTTGCTAATACTGATCAGAGATGCCTTCCCTTTTTGGGATTTTGCTCTATCATTTAGTAGCTTCCTCCTTCTATTGTATAGTTTGTTTATGGCTGGGGTCCACCAGACAGGACATCTGCCTTTGGAGGATTGGGTCTTGGTTTTATTTGGGATTGCATGAGCCATGCATTCCTGAAGGTGTTCATAGAATGCATTTATAAAGGATTCTGTGGTCTGGTCCGTATCTTCCACAGGCCGGGGTGCTTTGAAGGATTCCACCTCGGTTTTGAGGAGTGTGAAATTTGCTTTTGAGAAGTTTTTCACTGTGGTTTTCTGGGCAGGAGGTGGGGTCGGGATGTGAATATCTAGTGAGATTAGTTTATGGTCTGATCTTACCAGTGAGGGATACACTTCTGGTCTGGAGCATAGAGTCCCCATGTTGGTGATGATCAGGTCCAGTATGTTTTCCCCTCTTGTGGGAGTGGTAACAAGTTGTTCCATAGCATTTGAGTTTATAAATTCTAGGAACCTTTGGGCTAGGGTGTTGGAGCTAGAGTAATGCTCCCAGTCTATGTTTGGGTAGTTGAAGTTGCCCAATATAATGGTGTTTGGAGAGACCTTCATATTTTCCAGTGTTCTCAGGAAGGCCGAGTGGGGTTCCTGGGTTTGGGAGGGTGGTCTGTAGCAGGCTATAAACTGGAAGGCAGTTTTACCCACTGTTAGTTGCACATGGATAGTGTCTGATGCTTCGTGCTGTGCCACCAACCTGGAGGTGTGGGTATCTTTGACAAATATTGATACTCCCCCTCCTTTTTTGGTTCGGTCCAAGTTTTGGGGCCGAAAAGCATGGTATGAGGTATAACCTGGTAGTGCTGGGGTGCTCTCGGGAGCCTTGAACCAGGTTTCTGTTACTGCACAGATATCGATGTTCTCCATGCTAAGGAGAGTTTTGAATGCGTGCATCTTGAGGTTTAGACTTCTGGCGTTGAGTAGCATTACACTTCCTTGTGTTCTACAAGGTGCAGAAGGTTTAGGATGTTTGTACAGAAGTGTTCGCATAAGTATTTTATAACCCAATTAGACTTCAAAGGATTTTTCCTCAGGTAGATTGCAAATGGTAGAGGTGTAATTGGGAAGAGTGATGTAACTGGAATCATGTTTTCAGGAAATGTACTGAAGTAATAGATTTAATTCTCTACAAAGTACTTTCTTGGAAAATTTGAGGAGCAAATGGTTGTTTAACTATGGAAATGATTATTCTGAGCTGGGATATAGGACATATTAAGGCCTTATAAAGCCTATTTTTATTGGTTGCCAAAAAAGCAATTACTATAAAATGGAAATCAAAATTTATTCACAACATAACAGAAGTTCTGTATACTGTGAAGGAGATTAAAAACTGGAGGTGTGATGTTTAAAAAAGGATTTGTAGCAAATTTCATCTAAATAAATTTGATCTGTACTAACAGTACATGCAAAATTATATTCAGGAGGGGGAGTGAGGTTTAAGGGAAGGCAGGAACTGAGATTTTTTTGCAGAGTCGAAGTAAATGAAAGCTGTTAAAAAGAAAATGCGCACTGCATGATAATAGCACTGGAAGTTGATATTACAGTTTTCTATAATTTATGCTAACCCATGTTACAGATTTGTGGCATGCACACCCATTTGGACCTGAATGCATAAATACACACACCTAAAGTCAATTAAAAAAATAATACATATCTATATATCTTTATCTATCTGTGTATATATATATATATATATATATATATATATATATATATATATGGGTCTACTAGTAAAGACCGAAACGACGATTCCCCGACACAAAACTCACCGACGCCAGACGACCGACAGGTAAGTGTACCGACAGGGTGATTTGCCGACAGCGGAAAGACCGACAAGGGAATGTGTGATCGCGACCCGGTAAGTGTGCGATAGTGACGGAGTTAGGAGCGGTCAGGTAAGTGCGCGAGATTGTGGGATGTCGGGTTAGGCTGTGGGAAAGGTGAGTGTGTGTTCGTGTCGGAGGTAGGGTTCGGGTAAGGTAAGTGTGTGCTAGTGAGGGACTGTAGTTTAGGGACGGGTTAAGTGAGTTGGGGTTAGGGTGCAGGTAGGTGATGTGTGCGTTAGTGTCGGAGCTTGGGCTAGGGGTGGGTTAAGTGAGTTAGGGTTAGGGTGCAGGTAGGTGATGTGTGCGTTAGTGTCGGAGCTTGGGCTAGGGGTGGGTTAAGTGAGTTAGGGTTAGGGTGCAGGTAGGTGAAGTGTGCGATAGTGTCGGACCTTAGGGTTAGGGTTTGGGTCAGGGCTAGTGTGTATGCTATGTAGTGTCGTGTGTTGTTTACGTTCCATGTGTCGGTGTTCTGGTGTTCGGTGTTTTGCGTTGTCGGGTTTGTGTGTTGTCGGTTATTTGGCGTCGGTGAGTTTTGTGTCGGGGAATCGTCGTGTCGGTGTTTAGAAGTAGACCAATATATATATATATATATATATATATATATATATATATATATATATATATATATATATATGTGTGTGCGTGTGTGTGTGCACATGCACACAAAACCATGTGATAAATTATTTATTTTATTTATTTGTCTTTATTTATCAGGAAAGTCTGTGTAGGCAAAGCTCTTTTCTAAGGCCTGTGGAGAAAGGTTCCAGCAGAAACATTTAAGATGCTCATGGCAAAACATTTTTAGAAAGATATATTACCTAATTTTTAAGATGTCTATATATATTTGGAAGTGAAATGTAATTGGGAACATATTTTCTTTGGAATGTGGAAATGTTGTAGCATGTCTTATGAAAAAAACTTAAAATAAAGCACTTTAAACTCAAGGTGCACATTTTGTTTTTGTTTATTCATTTAATACATTGTTTATTTTGTTAGTGAACTGGTCAGTCAGTCCTTTTCAGTCACAACCTGGGCACAGATAAATATAAGTTATAACACATTTTAGTTTATCAAAACAACTCAAAATGACAACTCAAAACAAAGTTATAGAAAATTTCTAGGTAAATAGTTGCATTTTAGTTTAGCACTTAAAACAAGTTAGTATAGAAACATTTCAGAAAATAGATACAAACCTTAAAATAAGATATTGTGCAATGATGTGTCGGTAATGTAATGTATTGTATAATGTATAGATTTAACTTACATCCTCAAATCATCTGCATTTGGATTCATTTTGGCGGATTTTTTTTCAAGTTTTTTTTTTTAAATGTTTCCAGTGCTGGAGTTTTTTGACCTCATTTAATTAATAGTTTATTCCATAGTGTAGGTTTAGAAACAAAAAAAAAAAACATGCACATCTGCAGTTTTGATAACACACATGCAAGCTACAGGATGCATATAAAGTTTCATAGTAAATGATATTATATTTAAAGAATTGCAGGGTAGATCAATATGAATAGGTAATATATGTACATTTTTATCCCATATCTGATTAAAATTGACATATGTCAGATTCAGTCCATATGAACAAAATGTAAGCAAAATATATTGTATTTATAGAGTTACAAGGAATAGAATTACATGAGTACATAAAGGTGGGATCAAACAGGATTTGTAAATCAGTGTATTATTTCAAACACAGCAATACTATACTAACAAAGTGACAGGATGTCTGTGGTAAGTCAGTGTAGCCCAAGCAAAATATATGCTCTGGTAACAGCATAAAGGACGATACAAACTTTAGTTAAGGTACTGATGGTTTGTGTGTGTGTGTGTGTGTGTGTGTGTGTGTGTGTGTGTGTGTGTGTGTGTGTGTGTGTGTGTGTGTGTGTGTGTGTAAATATATAAATTAAATTAAGGCATTTGAACAGAAGAACAGTCTAGTAACATACAAAAGGGTACTAGAGAATACCATAGGTATTTAATCCTCTGGTTTTGTTTTCGTTCTCTGGATAGCTTTATAAGAGGGCTAATTAGGTCAATCAAAGCCAAGGTGAAATATAACCATACTGCTTTCTTCAGCCATGTCAGAAATTTCAAGAGCAGCACACAGCAGTGTGTTGAACTGGTGGTTAATGTTGCCACATTCACTGAGCCTGGTGATATAGGAAAAGCTGGTCGTGGACAAATTCATTTCCAACTTTACCCCACGTCCATCCCCCAAGAAACACCCTCAAACATAACCTCTCCAACTATAACTAGGCATGTATTAGTTCCGCTCACTACAGCCAAGAACACAGCCTCCGTGGGCCCTGCTAACATCCTAGGATGCATCCTGAACAGTCTAAAATATCACTTATGAGCACCCCTGGAGTCACTATTTAACTACAGTCTTAAAATAGACTTTGTGCCACAAGAATGGACGACTGCAGTGGTTATCCTCCTTCATAAGAAAGGACTTTCAACAGATCCTGAAAACTACAAACCTGTTACTCTAACAAGTCTTATTACAAAGCCATGGAAAGAAGTATTCTGGAAATTATCAGCAAGGACATAGAAACCTCCAAACACCGAATCCATCCCAGTTTGGCTTTGTCAAAGGAAGGTCATGTTTGCTGAACCTGGTAGACCTCTTTGAAAAAGTAACTAAGGCAATGGATGAAGGGAAAGTGGTGCGTACTGCCTACCTAGATCTGGCTAAAGCATTTGATGCCATACCCCACTCTAGCATTGTCAAAAAGTGTAAGGAACCAGGCATAAACCCATTTATAACGCACAGCATAGCTAGTTGGCTGATAGGCCCCAAGAAGTTGGCAAAGGTGAGACCACCTCCGCAAAGAGGCCGTTTATTGGTGGAGTCCCTCAGAGCTCTGTGTCCCCTTCCTCTTTGGCATCTACTTCTTGGAGGTCAAACCCAATGTCAAAGGCCTCTGGCTGACCAGGTTTGATGATTGCAGATTGGGAGCAGTCAGTGAATACCCCCTCCCCCAAGATGAGAACACCCTTCAAGAAGGTCTAGCACAGACAAATGCTTGGTGCCAAAACTGTGGCTTAGAGTTCAGTGTTAAGAAATGCATTTTAGTACCCTTTGGAAAATCAGCCACATCCAGGTAACTACATCATTTATAAGGCACCCCAAAAGTTGAGTCACTAGTCAGGGATCTGGGAACTGATGTAGATAATAACCTAGCCTTAGACCAGTGTGTGTCCAGGATAGCAAGAAAATCCTTCTATGTTGCCCATCTTATAAGTAAGAGCATGTCATCTAGGTCCAGAGAGATCATCTTACAGCTGTACTCGGCCCTCATCAGACATAACCTAGAGTATAATGCCTCTTTGGTATGTACCTGACCAGGCACATGCACCAACTGGATAGTTTCCTTATGAAAAGAATACAGGGGGTAAACAAAATGTCTCATGCTGATTGCCTCAAACTCACTCATGTCTGCAATATCCAAAAATAACCGAAGGATGAAGTGCCATGATGAAAAACCAGGAAATCCAAAAAACAAAACTTTCGAGGCAGCACCATGGTTAAAAAGGCTTTAATTCCACAATACAGAGACAAAAAGAAGAAACAGTAAACTAAGCATGTAAGCACTTTCATGTTATCCTTGAAAGCTTCATCACACATATTAAAGGCTGCAATGTGTCTTCATTTATAATAGGTTTTATTTTTTCATTTGGGATCGTATCAAGAAGAAGAATGTTTTAACATTAAGTGTTTTATGCATACTCTCTCTGCTTTGGTTACATCTTCCCAGTATGTATGTGTTAAGAGAAAAAGTTTTAAAACACATTATTATTATTTGTCTTTCTCCCATCTAGCAAAATGAATATGCTATTTGCTGAAGTGTTTATTAAAGATGGGCTTTATCTATGATAGATGTAGTTTGCTTATGAACTTGAATAACACCTGTTTTCTATACCTCTGAATAAGAGTTAATTTACAGAGGCAGGCTCTGGAAAATTCCAGCTACCACTGTGGTTTTGAGGTAAACGTTCTACACTAACTGTGGTTTTTAGGTAAACATTCTACACTAGCTGTGGTTTTGAGGTAAAGCATTCTTTTTCTGAGGTAAACTGTGATCCTAGATGTTTTTCATAGCCAACTGTCAACTGTTAGAAATGTAACAAAAGCTATTTTGGCTAGTAACAGGAAAGTATAAAAGTCAATGTCGGTAAACAAGCTGATCAGATTGAGATCATCTTGGCCAACATGCTGCTGTAATCTGGTTAGCTGCAAATAAAGAAGTTTTTCATCACCTGAGGCAGATGTGACTCGCTTGAATTTTTTCTTCTGACATTTTGGTCCTTCGGACCGGAAACCTCTACGAAGATACGGATCAGACCAACAGAGAGACCAAAAAACCTGTGCAGGTGAGGGTTTCTTATCTAAAGGTTCCCTCGACGGAAAGCCCTCCGACTGATTTGTCATTGGAACGAGGCCGGCCGCTCTCTGATCCCTATCTGAGGGACGGTTTCTGAACCAAAAGGGGAAACGGAGTCTCATCTGGTTCAGGTAGGATGAAAACAATTTTCTTTTAATTTACTTTAATTTAACCTTGTCGACAGGGGGTTTATTTTTAGTTAAGGGTGGGTTGGAATAATTGTTAAGATTATTTTGTTAGGATTACTTGTTATTTTGTTAGGATTACCTGTTATTTTGTTAGGATCCCCGTTAAGATAGCCCCATTTTGTAATAAGTCCTGTAAAAATAATTCTGATGCAGTCCTAAAATATACAGTCCTAAAATAAGAAATCTAGGAAAACACGGGTTCAAGTTGCTGCAAGTGTGAGAGTGATGCCTGTTTAAATGTTGATGCTAAGTATATGAAAAGTTTAAACAAAAATAATGTTAAATTTTTGAAGAAGTGGAAGTTGAAATATGATTTTGACGGTACACTGAATAAGAATGCCTGTGTAAAATTGGTTAGAGATTTAAAAAAGGATGCAGGAACTAGAACTAAAAAGCAGAGACAATTGGGATTTCCCCAAGCACAAAAATGGTTAGAAGAAGCAAATAAATGAGCTATAAAAGAAAAACAGTGTCAGGAAAAAGAAAATAAATCAAAAGGGATCACTGGTGCCAAGTGGAAAAGTAGCTTTATTTTTAGATAAAGAGGATGAGCATACAGTTTGTGCAGTACAAAGGCAGGCAACTGCCCCACCGTATGGTGAAATTGCTGCTGCCATACCGGGGGAACCTCCTCAATATCAGTCTGAAGATGTGGGATCTGTACAGCAGGATGGGTTATTAGCTGCTCAAGGAAATGTTGTGACCCCTCCAATTTACCCACAAATTCCCGTAGTACCTAAAGTTGCTTTGCAACAGGTAGACCAACCTATGCAGTTAAGGTCAGGACCAGCAGGGCAAGGACGTTGGGCTATTAAACTTTCTGACCATTCAGAAGCTCTTCCCTTAATACAAGTTGCAAACCCACAAGCAGGAGATGTTGGACAAGAACCAACTATTTTAGTTTATCGTCCCTGGGCTAGAGAGGATATAAAACGAGCTATGGATGGTATTCCTCATCCCAAGGTTAATTTTCAAAAGTTTTCTGAGGACATAGTTGGTATGCGTTTAAGTTATCATCTAAATGGTTTAGAAGTAGAACAAGTAGTGCGACAAATCTTAGGTCCAGATTGGCACTTAGTTTGTGGTACTTGGACATGTAAGGCAGATGACGGCACTACATTAAAGCATAATTCTGGGGTGTTAGACACACGAGTCACTGATCTGTTAAAGAGAATTTCTGATAAGTGGCATCCAAAAGCAGATTGGATAGTAATAAATCAGTGCATCCAAAATGATGATGAATCTGTAGATCATTATATTGTAAGACTGACAGAAGTGTTCAATAACCATTGTGGAATGATGATTCCGCTGGATCAGACTAATGATAGTCCGTATGAACAGCAATTGAAAAATGCTTTTCTTAAAGGTTGTAAGGCTCCGATAAGTAGTTTTTTAACTAAGCACATGGTAGATCACAGAACATGTAGACTACAACCGTTGTTTGAATATGCACGGCATGCTGAGTGACATTTTAATCTAAAAAAGAAAAAGAAAGCACAAGTGTTAGCAGTAGGGGATGATGGTGGTATATTCTTAGTACAGGACCAAAGTGGGCAAGGGCACCGTGGTGGTGTAAAAAAATGTGGGGGCCCGCAATGGGACACGTTAAATGAACCGGGTGGACATTCAGCCTATAGGGAAAGGTTAAAGCATGGAGAATGTTTTAAATGCGGTAGACGTGGGCATTTCGCTGCCGACTCTGAAGAGTGGCAACATCCCCCATAGCTTACAAACAAGGGCTCCGCATGACTATATGATAGTAAAGAAAGGCGCCATCTTCATTATGGGTATAGTGAAGAGGCAGACACTCTCTACGATGAATGTCAGAACACTCTAATGGAAGGGTGGGATTGTGACTGTGAAGTCATAAACCTAGCAAATTTGGGTATTGCTATGCATCTAGATCAGAAACCCATGATAGAGTTTTTGGTTGAGGGACAAAAAGTGGAGTTTTTATGTGATTCAGGTGCATCGCGTACACTTTTGGGTCCAGAGTTCTGCCTCCGAACTGCGAAACAGATGAGTTTGTCCTTGTAAAAGCGGCAAACGGGAAAATCTGTAAGGAACCACTGCCTCATCCTCTACTGTTCACAGATCCGCAAACAAACCAAACTGTTAGGTGTAGGGTAATTATATCAAAGGTTTGTCCAGTTAATTTTCTAGGAAGAGATTTGATGCATGTGTTTGGAATAGCGGCAATTCCCACACCTAAAGGTATTGAGGCAAAAAGGTTAGCGGATGGCTTAGTAGTACAGGGAGTACAAGACTTGTTTTACTGGTATAGCCTAGACTTGATTTCAGATGGCCCGGGGAGGGTTGATACAGAGTTGATCAATCTAGCTCTAAGTAAATCTAGGAGTGGGTCACTGCAGGTTGTGGCACACTTACATTGTACAATGTTCTATAAGGCCCCTGGTCCGGATAAAGAATTTGAAAAAGAATTCTTTAAGCACAAGTGTGCAAGGATAATTGTGAATGATATGTTTTGGGATACGCAAGGTAATACAGTAGTGACCTGTACTTTGACCAAGGAAATGAGTTCTTTATATCGCTCAAGTTATAGCCCACATATCTCAGTTACTAAAGCAGTGGGGACACATTGGGTAGATTTGGCGAAAAAGGTAACGATTTGGAACACAATGTCTGAAAGTCAGTTGAAAGATCAACAGATCCAGGTACAAAGATTAAATTGGGTGACTTGGGCACGACCAAGTGTGCACCTCAGGGATGACAAAACAGAAATGGCATGACAAATCCTCCAAACTCAAGAGGAAGATAGTGCGTTAAGTGCCTTGCCTGTAGATATATGGTCAAAAGGTAAAGGAGATGTAGGATTAATGAAAACAGCAGGTGAAGTTTGTATAACTGCAAAGTAAGATTTTAGACCTCGTAAGCACCAATATCCACTAAGTAAGCAAGCAGAGGAAGGAATTAAACCAGTTATTGAACAGCTAAAACAGGTAGGAATTCTTGTTGAATGCCCAGATTCACCCTGCAATACTCTGTTGTTTCCTGTAAAGAAACCGGATGGGTCATGGAGGTTGGTTCAGGATTTACAAGCAGTTAATTCAGCTGTGATCCCAAGAGCACCGGTGGTCCCTAACCCCTATACATTACTTAATGATTTACTACCTCAGCACAGATATTTTTCTGTCATAGATATAAGCAATGCCTTTTTCTCCATACCACTACACAAGGAGAGAAGATTTTGGTTTGCATTCACTTTCCAAGGTAAAAGATACACATACACCAGATTGCCACAGGGTTATTGTGAGAGTCTGACAATATTCGCAGAAGAAATGGCTGCGAATTTAGCTCAGTTTGTTCCCCCAGAGGGAAGCCAGGTCCTGCTGTATGTAGATGATATTTTATTGGCCTCACCCACGCAGGAAAGTTGTAAAAAGGATACCCTAGCCCTTCTTAGTTTTTTAGCTGAGCAAGGACATAAAGTAAATAAAGAAAAGTTACAATTGTGGAAAGCACAAGTAAAGTACTTGGGTTATTTAATCTCGCAGGAAGGTAGACAATTGGAAAATAAAAGAAAACAAGCAATTCTTGAAGCACCTATGCCTACGACTAAGCGGGAGATTATGTCGTTTTTAGGTGTGACTAATTTTTGTAGAAGTTGGATTCCTAATTATGCTGAAGAAGTAGGGCCATTGACCGCACTGATCTATGACACTCCCATGGCAGCTAAAAGTAATATACAGTGGACAGATAAGGCAATACAAGCATTTAATAGAATTAAGCAATTGATAGCAGGATCCTCTGTTTTGGGTTTTCCGAACTATTCTAAGCAGTTTGTACAAATGGTTGATTGTAAGGGAGGATATATGACTTTGGTTCTGGTACAAGTACATGGGGATAAACAGAGACCGATAGCCTTTTATTCCTCCAGATTAGATCCTGTTGCAAGGGCATTGCCGCATTGTGTTCAAGCTGTAGTGGCAACCGCCATGGCAGTGCAAGCCTCAGCATCATTAGTTTTGTTTCACCCATTAAAATTGCGAGTTCCACATTCAGTAGCTACTATACTTTTGCAAGATAAGATAACCTTTTTATCTCCTAGTCGACATTTGTTATGTATGACAGTGCTGCTGACACAGCCACATATGACCATAGAAAGATGTACTACTCTTAACCTGGCGACACTTTTGCCGACTCCAGAAGAAGGTACTCCACACATTTGTTTAGAGAGCATTCATGACAAAGTACTTCCCCGACCAGATTTAACGGATATTCCGTTGGTAGATTCTGATCTTGTTTTGTTTGTAGACGGATTAGCAAAGAAGGACACTGTAGGAAAAACACTAGTAGGGTATGCTGTCACCACAGAAACTGAAGTTTTAGAAGCAAAAGGATTGTCAAATATTTATTCTGCACAAGCAGCTGAGTTAGTGGCTTTGACTCGAGATTGTACCTTAGGGGAGGGTAAAAAAAGTGACAATTTATACAGATAGTCAATATGCTTTCTCCACTGTACATGTTTTCACTCAACAATGTAAGAATAGGGGAATGGTTACTGTGACAGGTAAACCAATAAATCACAGAGATTTAATTTTACAGTTGTTAGATGCAGTGCATTTACCACTTCAGATAGCGATATGTAAATGTTCCGCACATACTAACAAAAAAGATCCTTTCTCCAGGGGAAATGCTTTTGCCGATATGGCTGCAAAAAAGGCAGCTCAAGAAAATGATTTGCTTTTACATGACAATGATTTAGAGCCCGGACACCTCTTAGACTTAGAGACAATAAAAGTAATGCAAACACTGACAACACAGAAAGAAAAATGTCGTTGGGTGAAATATGGTATCACTCAACAGGATGGGTTGTATAGGACATCAGATGGCAAAATGGTATTACCCTCAAACCTTTTTAGGTATGCTGCACTGGTTAGCCATGGACCTGCCCATGTAGGAGTACAGACAATGGTTCAGATAGTGTCTAAGGTGTTTTGGTGTAAAGGATTTTCAACTTATGCAAAGCAATTCTGTTTATCTTGTTTATTATGTGCAAAGTATCATGCTCAGGGGGGAGTTAAAAAATCTCAGCAGGCATTCCCTACCCCTCCATATCCATTCCACACACTCTGTATGGACTTTATTGAGTTGACACCCTCAGAGGGAAAAAAGTTTTGTCTAGTCATAATTGATGCTTTTTCTAAGTGGGTAGAAGCTTTTCCAGTAAAGCATCCTGATGCACACACAGTAGCAAAGCTTTTGACAACAGAAGTAATTCCCCGATTTGGCCTTCCAAGGCGCATTTATAGTGATAATGGGTCTCAGACTGTGCAGAAGTTGGGTCAAGTGCTCCAAATTGATTTCAAGCACCATTGTGCTTACCATCTGCAGTCAGCTGGACTGGTGGAACGACACAATGGTGTCCTGAAGAGTAAACTCCGCAAACTGTTGGCAGAAACGCATAGATCCTGGACTGCGTGCCTTCCATTGGCACTCCTGTACATGCGAATCTCACCCTCCTACAAAGGACTTACACCATTTGAACTTTTGTTTGGGAGACCATATTACGTCCCACAGTGGCAAGGATTGTTGCCAGCGGAACATGAGGGGGGTGAGGATCTGGCGGATTATATGAAGAAGCTGCTAAATGTCAAGTCTCTTGTAACCAATGACTCCTTTGCAGATTGCAGAAGTGAAACCTTGTTAAGCGTGGCACCCGTGGACTGGATGTGGATCCGAATTTTGAAGAGAAAGAACTGGTCATCCCCCAGGTGGGAAGGCCCATATCAAGTACTTATCTCAACACCTACGGCTGTAAAGATCGCAGAGAGGACTTCGTGGATTCATATCACCCACTGTAAAAAACTCAAGACTTTTCCTTCTACCATTGATGTTGGTTAGACTCCATCGGAGCCCTGAACGCAAAGTCTGACTACAAAGGAAGGATGGCCATGGTCAACTGGTACTTGAACTATTAAGTGATGATGATTTTGGTGGCGAAAGTAAATATATCCATACGAGAAGGAACAGTTGTGAGAGAAAAAGGAATGGTGGTGCTGCAAGCACAAACAGGTGTTACTATTGTGTTCAAAGTAAAACTTTGTGAAGGAATTTTGGACTGTTCTAAATGGAACAATAATGATTTCCTGACTCTTGCAAAATACTTGTGCAATAGAGACTGTACGTCCTGGTCAAATGTTTGGTGGTCAACAAATGTGAATGGATGGGAAACAAGTGGTGCAGTGATACCGGAGAAAGATAAGAGCAGGCAACAAAGAATAAAAATTGCGCATTTCCAAGGTACTGAAGTGATTACTATAACCATCGTGTCACCACAAGAAAGTGATTCGGGAGTTTATGGAATCGGAGTGTCTCTTCCAATTGGAACTGATCCCTTGGGGACTGTCCAACTTAAAATGCAAAGCCTTAAAATGCTACAAGTAAAGCAGATTTTGCCTTCACAGAAGAAGAACAATTGTTACTCGAGATGGGATTCGTACACCATAACGAATGTTTATCTTGGATTAGATATAGTACCCGAGAGGCACATCTTGAGAACTGTGTTTCTTGTGCTGAAGGTAAACAGCAACTAGCGACAGTCACATTGATGCAAGCTGAAGGTAATCTGACGTGTCTGTTAAAATTATTCTTCAACAAAACCGAAGATAAATGCAAAGATGAAACCCAGCATTTTCCAGTCATAAGCAAAGTTGAGAAACCGCCTACAGCAATCTCTTATCCAGGTTCGTATATGTGCATTTCCAGAGATGGCACAGGAAAGAATTATGGCAATATGGGACAGAATTATTGCAACATTAATGTGAATGGCAATGAAAATCCATTTCTGGAGAACCAAACTCACAGTTTAGCAGACATTTGGTGGTTATGTGGAGACAACAAACTCAGATCAAGGCTTACGATTCCCTGGAAAGGAACTTGTGCACTTGCAAAGTTAATTCTGCCATTCTACATTTTCCCAGTTCCAGCAAGCAATTTCGTAAGAGAAGCTGAAATAAAGCCGAGGTGGTTGAATAAGAGAAAAAGAGAGGCACCGAAGCAATCCTTCAATAGCAGTGTCTACATCGATAGCATTGGCGTACCAAGAGGCGTGCCTGATGAATACAAAGCAATAAACCAAATAGCGGCTGGTTTTGCATCCATCTTTGTCTGGATTCAACCCAATAAGAATGTGGACTGGATCAACTACATTTACTATAACCAGCAGCGTTTTGTGAACTATACCAAAGATGCATTGAAAGGTAATGCTGAACAACTGGAGGCCACTTCGCAGGTGGCATGGCAGAATCAAATTGCGTTGGATATGCTCCTGGCCAAAGAAGGAGGAGTTTGCAAGATGTTTGGGACTTTCTGTTGTACGTGCATCCCAAACAACACTGCCCCTGATGGGAGCATCACTCGAGCTTTGAAAGGTTTGGAGATGTTATCCGAAGAATTGGCAGAGAACTCTGGGGTAAATAATCCCTTTACAGACTTTCTACGAGCGTGGTTTGGAAAGTGGAGTCATCTCATCAGCAGTTTCCTGGTGTCCGTCGGAGTCGCTGTGGCTATCGTGGTGGTAGTGGTTGCTGTTGTATACAAAGACCGGTGATACTGCTGTTAAGAAAACGATGTACCAGCAGTTGCAACAGACTGGTGAAAGTGAATACATTGAAATGTGACTTTTGCAAATGTTTTGAAGTTTAAAAGTTTGTCTTGCAAATGAAGTAATGTATGCAAAGAAAAACTTAGTTTCTACCATATATTGCTGAAATAAAAAAGACAAAAGTGTTTTGAGGGGGGAAATGTTAAGAGAAAAAGTTTTAAAACACATTATTATTATTTGTCTCTTTCTCCCATCTAGCAAAATGAATATGCTATTTGCTAAAGCGTTGGTAAGAAAAGGTCATTGAACCATGTTTATTAAAGATGGGCTATATCTATGATAGATGTAGTTTGCTTATGAACTTGAATAACACCTGTTTTCTATACTTCTGAATAAGAGTTAATTTACAGAGGCAGGCTCTGGAAAATTCCAGCTGCCACTGTGGTTTTGAGGCAAACGTTCTACACTAACTGTGGTTTTGAGGTAAACATTCTACACTAGCTGTGGTTTTGAGGTAAAGCATTCTTTTCTGAGGTAAATTGTGATCCTAGATGTTTTTCATAGCCAACTGTCAACTGTTAGTAATGTAACAAAAGCTATTTTGGCTAGTAACAGGAAAGTATAAAAGTCGATGTCAGTAAACAAGCTGATCAGATTGAGATCATCTTGGCCAACATGCTGCTGTAATCTGGTTAGCTGCAATTAAAGAAGTTTTTCATCACCTGAGGCAGCTGTGACTCGCTTGAATTTTTTCTTCTGACAGTATGCTTTAGTGTATGTTGCCATCTAGTGATGTTTTAAATTAATGTTGTTTTGAATGGTGCTGTTAATGAATGTGGTTTTAAATGAATGTTTTTAAAAATATAAATACACACATTCTTATATATTTATTGAAATGTATATTATTAGGTTTGAATTAGTATGAGATTTAGAAGATGCTTATATTATATGAATAATAGTTGGTTGATGAAATGGTGTTTCTAAATGAATTAGACTTTGAAGACATTTTAATTGCTTAATTTATGAACTAAGATAGTTGGTTAGAATTTATTGGTTTTGCTGTATTTAAATGAAGACACATTGCAGCCTTTAATATGTCTGATGAAGAGTTCAAGGAGAAGGTGAAAGCGCTTACATGCTTGGTACACAGTTTCTTCTTTTTGTCTCTGTTTTGTGGAATTAAAGCCTTTTTAACCATGGTGCTACCTCAAACTCATGTATCTCTACTTTGTTTCATACAGACTACTGAAAGGTGATCTTTGCCTGGCATATAAGGCATCCCTGGGCCTAGTTTGATGAACCTTTTGCACATCCACAAAGCAAACAGCATCAGATCTGCTAGCTTAAAAAAAACTAAATTTTGCTTGCAATGTAAATTAGACATGTTGGAGATACAGATATGTTTCTCAGAGAATTCTCATTCTCTGGAACAGGCTCTCTATCTACACGAAGAAGAGATGTCCTTACATTCACTGCTGCAGTATTCCTTACATATGTGATTCCCTGCGGTGGAAGCTCGATCTCCAGCCAGTATACCAAAGCCTACCATTGCTGTAATGTACTCAGAAGGTCACCTGTACACTCCTCATGTAGCATAGGGCATAAAGGTGACATTCAGGTTTACCATCCTCAGAATTTCTTTGCCGCCACTCCGAACGCTTCTCCTCAGTGTCAATTTTTTTCATAGTCCATTTGCTGCCATTTTGAGCACATTTTCATTCTCCAGTGAACACCTACATCTTGTTCTGAAGTCTGAGCCATTGCAGATAAGTACCTCATTGAGGTTTTGTTTTTTTCTTGGTTTTTTGTTGCTGTTAGGGGTTAATATCATCGAGGAAGGGTAAATGCCAGTGCACGAGACAGATACCCCATAAAGACCACCACAATAAGTGTCTTTTCTGCCTAGGAGCTTCTCACCGTCATATTGGGTGACTTCAACTACCCAAACATAGACTGGGAACATTACTCAAGCCCCAACACCCTAGCCCAAAGGTTCCTGGAGTTCATAAACTCAAATGCTATGGAACAACTAGTCACCATTCCCACAAGAGGAGAAAATATACTAGACCTGATCATCACAAACATGGGGTCAAAATGCTCCACACCGCAAGTATATCCCTCATTGGTGAGATCAGACCATAAATGAATCTCATTGGAGATCCACATCCCACCCCCACCCCCAGCAAAAAAGACCACAGTGAAGAACTTCTCAAAGCAAACTTCACACTTCTTAAGACTGGAGTGGTATCCTTCAAGGCCCCGAGCCAGTGGAAACCACAACCCACGCTGCTGAAACCCTTACAAATGCCTTCTCGAGCACCTCCAGGAATGTATGGATCAAGCAATCCCTAATAAAATCAAGACCCTTTCCACCAAAGGCAGGCCGGTCTGGTGGACCCCAGCCATAAACAAACTCTATAACAAGAGGAGAAAGCTACTACATGACAGAGCAAAATCCTAAAGGGAAGGCATCTCTGATCAATACTAGCAAAACTACGATCACTCATAAAATCATCCAAGGCCAACTTTGAGAGAAAAATCGCTAATGACACAAAAGACAATCATAAGGCCTTCTTTAGCTATGTTAGAAACCTGGGTGGAAACTCCCAGATATGCTCAGAATTAGTCCAAAATGATAAAAATCACTGAACCCACAGACATTGCCAACATACTGGCAGACAGGTTCAGTGCAATTCTCCCTCCTCCCCAAAGGAGAAATATCTATCCCACCAGAGTCTAGCCTCCCAAACATCTCAGATGCCCAGGTGAGAGCGCTCTCTCTAAAGCAAAAACACAGCATCAATGGGACTGGACGGTGTCCCCGGCTGTGTGCTACCGAACTCAATGAGGAACTAAACCACACATAAGGCTGCTGTTTAATCTTAGCCTTACTACAGGATACGTGCCAAAGAATGGCGTGCGGCAACTGTGGTCCCACTCCACAAAGGCGGTGCTTCTACGGACCCTGGAAATTACGCCCATAAGCTTGACGAGCCTTGTCTGCAAAGCTATGGAGAGGATCATAATGGAACTCATAAATAAAGACATTGGGGACCTACAGACACTGGATCCTACCCAATTTGGCTTTGTCAAGGGCAGATCCTGCCTCTTGAACTTGGTCGACTTTTTCGAAACAGTCACTAAGGCCATTGATGAGGGTAAGGCAGTTCACACAGCCTACCTTGACCTAGCAAAAGCGTTCGACACAATACCCCACTCGGGCATCATAGAAAAGACCACCAGCTTAGATGTAAACCCATATGTCACAAGATGGGTTGCAAACTGGCTCAAGGACAGAACACACAGGGTTAGAGTTGCTGGTGCCATGTCAGACTCTAAGCCGGTCACAGTGGTGTCCCACAGGCTCAGTCCTGGGCCCCTCTTGTTCGGCATTTATTTTTCTGAAGTGCAGGCAAACATAGGGGGATTGTGGCTGACAAAATTTGCAGATGACTGCAAACTGGGCACCATAATTGACACTCCATCAGACACAGACATCCTCCAGAGAGGTCTCATAGAAATGGATAACTGGTGCCAGAGCCATGGCCTTAAGCTAAATGCCAAAAAATGTATAGTCATACCCTTTGGGAAAAACAAGGTAACCCCTAATTACCACATATGTGGTAATCCATTAAACACGGAAGAAGTTATCAGGGACCTGGGGACCCAAGTTGACAGTAACCTCTCTTTTGACACTCACATTGCCAAAGTGGTTAGGAAGACCTTCTACATTGCCCACCTGATCATGAAGAGATTCACATCCAGATCAGGAGAGGTCATTTTTTGGCATTTAGCTTAAGGCCATGGCTCTGGCACCAGTTATCCATTTCTATGAGACCTCTCTGGAGGATGTCTGTGTCTGATGGAGTGTCAATTATGGTGCCCAGTTTGCAGTCATCTGCAAATTTTGTCAGCCACAATCCCCCTATGTTTGCCTGCACTTCAGAAAAATAAATGCCGAACAAGAGGGGGCCCAGGACTGAGCCCTGTGGAATACCGCTCGTGACCGGCTTAGAGTCTGACATGGCACCAGCAACTCTAACCCTGTGTGTTCTGTCCTTGAGCCAGTTTGCAACCCATCTTGTGACATATGGGTTTACATCTAAGCTGGTGAGCTTTTCTATGATGCCCGAGTGGGGTATTGTGTCAACGCTTTGCTAGGTCAAGGTAGGCTGTGTGAACTGCCTTACCCTCATCAATGGCCTTAGCGACTGTTTCGAAAAAGTCGACCAAGTTCATGAGGCAGGATCTGCCCTTGACAAAGCCAAATTGGGTAGGATCCAGTGTCTGTAGGTCCCCAATGTCTTTATTTATGAGTTCCATTATGATCCTCTCCATAGCTTTGCAGACAAGGCTCGTCAAGCTTATGGGGCAGTAATTTCCAGGGTCCGTAGAAGCACCGCCTTTGTGGAGTGGGACCACAGTTGCCGTCGCCATTCTTTGGGCACGTATCCTGTAGTAAGGCTAAGATTAAACAGCAGCCTTATGTGTGGGTTTAGTTCCTCATTGAGTTCGGTAGCACACAGCCGGGACACCGCCTGGTCCCATTGATGCTGTGTTTTTGCTTTAGAGAGAGCAGCTCTCACCTGGGCATCTGAGATGTTTGGGAGGCTAGACTCTGGTGGGATAGATATTTCTCCTTTGGGGAGGGAGGAGAAATTTGCACTGAACCTGTCTGCCAGTATGTTGGCAATGTCTGTGGGTTCAGTGATTTTTATCATTTTGGACTAATTCTGTGCATATCTGGGAGTTTCCACCCAGGTTTCTAACATAGCTAAAGAAGGCTTTATGATTGTCTTTTGTGTCATTAGCGATTTTTCTCTCAAAGTTGGCCTTGGATGATTTTATGAGTGATCGTAGTTTTTGCTAGTATTGATCAGAGATGCCTTCCCTTTAGGGATTTTGCTCTGTCATGTAGTAGCTTTCTCCTCTTGTTGTAGAGTTTGTTTATGGCTGGGGTCCACCAGACCGGCGCCTGCCTTTGGTGGAAAGGGTCTTGATTTTATTAGGGATTGCTTGATCCATACATTCCTGGAGGTGCTCATAGAAGGCATTTGTAAGGGTTTCAGCAGCGTGGTTGTGGTTTCCACTGGCTCCGGGGCCTTGAAGGATACCACTCCAGTCTTAAGAAGTGTGAAGTTTGCTTTTGGGAAGTTCTTCAATGTGGTCTTTTTTGCTGGGGTGGGGCGGATGTGGATCTCCAGTGAGATTAATTTATGGTCTGATCTCACCAATGAGGGATATACTTGGTGTGGAGCATTTTGTCCCCATGTTTGTGATGATCAGGTCTAGTATATTTTCTCCTTTTGTGGGAATGGTGACTAGTTGTTCCATAGCATTTGAGTTTATGAACTCAAGGAACCTTTGGCCTAGGGTGTTGGGGCTTGAGTAATGTTCCCAGTCTATGTTTGGGTAGTTGAAGTCACCCAATATGATGGTGTTTGGAGAGACATTCATACTCTCCAGTGTCTTCAGGAAGGCTGTGTGGGTTTCCTGAGTTTGAGAAGGTGGTCTGTAGCATGTTAGAAACTGTAGGGCAGTTTTACCTATGGTTAATTGCACCTGGATGGTCTCCGATGCTTCGTGCGTTGCCACTAACCTGGAGGTGTGGGTATCCTTTATGAATATGGATACACCCCCTCCTTTTGTGGTGTGGTCCGGATTTTGGGGTCGGAACGCATGATATGAGGTATGACCTGATAGTGCTGGGGTGCTCTCAGGAGCCTTGAACCAGGTTTCAGTCACAGCACAGACATCGATGTTCTCCATACTGAGGAGGGCTTCGAGGGCGTGCATCTTGAGGTCTAGACTTCTGGCATTGAGCAGTATTACCCTTAGTTTTTCTCCATTTTTGTTTTCTAGGGTGGTAGGTTTATCATTTGAGCCTTGCCTAAAAAAGGCACTATGGGGGTGGCAAGAGCCTTTGCCAATATCCGGAAGCCCAGGGGTGACAGGTGCAAGCCGTCCCTTGCGAAGCAGCGTGGCTTGTCAAGCATGTCATCCCAGGCAGACAGACATTGGATCCCCTTAGAATGACACCAGTAATTAAGCCAATATGTTGCTGAACTGAGTACTTATTTCCATAGGTGGGTGATTGGTGTCAGGTCACCACTTTTGAATGGCTGGCAGACCTTTTGGTGAGGGGACAAGCCCTTAGCACTTTGCTTGAGGACATGAGGATCTGGTTAGCTGATAGACAATGTGCTACTTCACATGAGTTGGGGAAGAAGGGAGACCTATACCTGGCAAGCAAGGCAGCCCTGCACAGGAAAGGGACCCCCAGTACTGTGCATGGGTCTAAAGGAACCCAAGGTGGGCGGCTCAGACTGCCCCAACAGAATCTGCTAGTAGCAGGGGTAGCCACTAGTCCAGGTATATGTCCAGGAGCTAAGGTTAAGTGTTTTGAATGCAACCAGTGGGGTCATGTGGCATACAGGTGCCCATGGAGGCAAGGTGGGGAGCAAAAGGTGTGGGAGCCAGTAAGTGAGAAAGACAAAATGCCAGTAGTAGTACGTTGCCTTGGGACAACAAGGCTACCAAACTACCACCAGAAGTTATATCCTATTGTAGTGAATGGCAAAGAGGCCATTACCAAGAGAGACACAGCCTCTGATATAACCATTGTAAAGCCTGCAATGGTTAGAGAGGAGCACTACTTGCCTGGGGAGACTACTCCAGTCAGGGCTTTAGGAGGGATCTCATTCCATATACCTTTGGCTAGGGATCACCTTGACTGAGAGGGTGGAAAAAAAAGACAGCAAGTAGGTGTGTTTGAGGATATACCTACAGATGTCCTGATAGGGAATGATTTTGATAGTGCAGTACCCTGTGCTTGTGCAGTTACACACAGTCAAGCTTTGAGAGAAGCAGGTAAGTCTGGTAGCCTGGGAGAGACCCAGACAGACTGCATACTTGCAGCCAGGACTGGTGAGGTGGTTACTTCAGGGAGGGAGATACCCTGTAGCAGTGAGACTGAAGGTGAGCCACAGCTGCTTGGGGGTACTGATGGTCCCTTGGACAGAGTGGCTGCAAAGGTAGAGGGGAGTAGTAGTACCCAGGCTGACAGTGAGGCACCACTGTCCAAGGATGCCAGACTTCCTGTGGAAGGGGAGCTGGGAAGGGTTACAAGGAGAGAGTTGAGACAGGCTCAGCTGTCAGACCCTACATTGCAAGGCCTGAGGCAGGTAGATAGGGAGGCACCTGATTCTCAAGGAAAGGGGGTATCTGTATTTTGGGACAAAGTGTTACTGTATAGAGAGTGGACCCCTGAGGGAGTGCTAGAAGGTGAGAGAGTACAGCAGTTGGTAGTGCCTAGAGCCTACCGTCTAGTGCTTCTAGCCATAGCCCATAATATTCCCTTTGCAGGTCATATGGGCATAAAACTTACAAAGAGGCATATTATGCAGAACTTCTATTGGCCTGAAATTTCCAGAGATGTAACAGGGTACTGCAGGGCCTGTGAGCAGTGTCAAAAGGTAGGCAAGGCAGGAGACAAGGTGAGAGCTCCTTTGATGCCTTTGCCTGTGATTGAATAGTCATTTCAGAGGGTAGCAATGGATATTGTGGGTCCTCTGAATACCCCAAATTCCACAGGAAAAGTATGTCCTAGTGGTAGTGGATTATGCTACACGATACCCTGAGGCAGAGAAGGTGGCAAATGCTTTATTAGAGATTTTCAGCAGGGTAGGCTTCCCAAAAGAAATACAGACTGACAGAGGTGCCAATTTCATGTCAGACTTGCTGGCTTGTCTGTGGAAGTCCTGTGGTGTGAAGCACATGAAGACCACCCCCTACCATCCCCAGACTAATGGTCTGGTTGAGAGGTTAAACTCTACAATCAAGTCCATGCTATGGGCATTTGCAGATCAGTTTAAGAGGGAGTGGGACAAATATTTGCCCCATCTGTTGTTTGCTTACAGAGAGGTTCCCCAGGAATCCACAGGTTTTTCAGCCTTTGAGTTGCTGTATGAGCATAGGTTAAGGGGACCTCTACATTTAATTTGAGATGAGTGGGAAGGTGAGTGCAGGTCTCACTAGGAGTCTGTTGTGGCATATGTCCTAAACCTTAGGAAAAGGCTCAGGGAACTCATGGGCTTGGCCCAGGAGAACCTGGCAGAAGCCCAACAGCAGAAAAAGGTCTGGTATGACAGGAATACTCGAATTAGAGAGTATGCTGTGCGGCAGCAAGTAATGGTTCTCATTCCTGTCAGACACAACAAGCTGCAAGCAGCTTGGGAGGGACCCTACAAGATGGTAAGAAAGGTAAGTGATGTTAACTACATGGTGGAACTGCTAGGCAGAAGGTAGGGGCAAAAATTGTACCATGTTAACATGATGAAACCTTACCATGATAGGGAGGCCATTGTGCTTAGCATTTGCAGTGGACTGCAGGAAGAGTCTGAGGGAGATCTAGTGACTGATCTCCTCAGTGAGGCTCGGGCTGACACCTCAGTGGAAGGGGTAGCAATGTCCCAGCAGCTATCTCTTACCCAGGTTTGAGAAATTTGAGCAGTGTTGCAGGAATTTGGGGACGTGTTATACATAAAAGGTGGGAATAATAATGTTTTAATGCAATGATTCTTTCTGTCATGTCTTTGTGTCAACAGTCTTGTAGATAAATACAAAGAAGAAAGTAGTGAACAATATTAAAAATGTAGAGTGCAAATAGCAGTGTTACAAAAAACACGCTTATAAAGAACTGAACATGAGAATTAGATAAACAAAGGTTTTCAGGATGGTTATTCAGCAGAATACCTGGGACAGAGGAGAAGAGGAGTACTTATATTAATTGCAAGAGGAGCTCCAATAGTGACAGAAGAGGATAAAATATAATAATGGCAGATTTCTAGTACTAAGGGGCTATTGGCAGAGGAGGAAGATTACACTGGCACATATTTATATTCCACCTAAAACTACTGTAATGAAGGTTAAGAACATTCTGGGAGAGGTAATCAGTTTTCAGCAAGGAATATTACTTATAGGTGTGGATTGTAATGTAATTTGCAATAGTGAAGATGTGTCTGGGGGACCCAGAATGGAAAGTATAACAAAGGAGGGAGATTTTTGAAGAAATGTATGAAAATATTTGGCATGGAAGATGTCAATTCAGTAGGAGTTCGGAGTGAATTTATGTATTATTCTCCAAGATATAAAAACTGGGCTAGGATTGACAGAATTTACATTTCACAGGAACATGTGCATTTAATTTAAGATCTTGATATGCACCCAATAACTAATTCAGATCATCCGCCAATAATAACTAAAATAAAAACACAGGATAATGAAATAAAAATGAGACACTGGCAGTTTCCCACCCGTTTGTCAAAAATAGAGGAATTTAAGAAATGGGTAGTGGAGATTATTCAGGAACTATTAGAAAGGATAGAAATTTCTTCTGAAAATATAGCTAGGGAGTGGGATAAAATTAAAGTGGAGTTTAAAAATGGGGTGGAAATAAAAGCAAGGGAGCTGTGGTTAAGAAGAAACCAGAATTATTAGAGGGAGTGACACATGTTAAAATATTCCAGAATAGTGGGAATCTCACAGAACAAAAAGAGGATAAACTGCAGAATGCTAAGCAGAAAGTAAAGGATTACCTCGATCATATGCACAAGTTTAGAAAGATTGCTGTTAAGCAACTGTATTTTGATAGTAACAGTAGAGCACAAAAACTTTTAGTACAATGATTTGGGCAACATAAAGTAGAAAGGGCTGTTGCCAAGTTTAGGGAGCCTGTAACAATGAAAGTAACAAGAGATCATGTAGAGGTATTAGACATATTTTGGAAATTCTGTGAAAGTCTGTGTAAAGCAGAGAAATGTGGAAATCAAGAAAAGATACAAATGGAGATGCTTATTGAATAATTAAATATGCCAAGGTTAAAGGTAGATGAGGCTCAGTTACTAAAATCTAGGATAGGATGAGATGAGATAAAAATTGTGATGTATAACCAATCTACGGGAAGTTCCCAGGAATAGATGGTATTCCACTGGAAGTTTGGAAGCTAGGAGGAAAAAAATGATAAAAGATCTGTAAGGTTTTGTTTAATAGTATTTTAACAGGACAAGTACCAACATCCTGGAAGAAATCAGTGGTAGCTGTAAATACCTAAAGAGGGTAAAGATCCATTGCTTCATGCAGGCCCATTTTAGTACTAAACCATGATTATAGTGTTCATGTCTATTATGAGTAAAAGAATGATAAACATAATGCCAACATTGATAGCTGTGGACCAGTGTGGTTTTGTGTTGGTGAGGTAAACATTTGACATTAACAGAACATTTATGATCCAGAAGCAAAATGTAAGCTAATACCATTGTTGTTGGTGGGTCTTGATGCAGAGAAAGCATATGACAGACTAAGGTGGGACTTTATGTTCACGGCAATGAAAACATTTGCATTTCCTGAAAAAAATATATAAGGTTGATTAGGAGGATATATGAGGGATCAGAGGTGGGTGGGGTCCTCTGTAATAATTTCTGCTTGAGCAGAGGAACCAAGCAGGACAGTCCACTTTCCCCTTTTGTTATTTGCATTATATTTAGAACCACTGGAAAAGAAAATGAGGGACTCAGAAATTCAAGGATATAATTGGTAGTATAGTCAAGAAAAGCTGGCTGTATTTGAAGATGATATTATTTTATACCTGACAAAACCAGAAAGAGACATTACAGTGTTGTGGAACATTTTAAGATAGTTTCACATCTTTTTGAGATACAAAAGTAATGAAGCTAAAACAAAGGCAATAGCATTAAATTGTGTACCTGCACACAAATTGGTTCAGCAATATCCATATTTTGGGGATATGATAAAATGAAGTATTTAGGAGTATGAATTAAAAATTATTCTGGTGTGGCAGCTAAGGCTATGGGGAAAGAGACTAAACAAACAATAATACAAAAACTGAGAAAATAGAAGCCTTGTTATATGGAAATGGATAGTAAGATATAAGCAGTCAAAATGTTATTAGTCTCTTTAGTCTTATACACAGATCAGGGGCGGCCACGGTGGTGCAGTGGTTAGTATTGCTGCCTCACAGCAAGAGGTTCTCCGGTTCGATCCTCGGCTGGGGTGCCTTCTGTGCGGAGTCTGCATGTCCTCTCTGTGGTCACGTGGGTTTCTTCCGGGCGCTTTGGTTTCCTCTCACATCCCAAAGACATGCTGCAGGTGGATTGGACACTCTAAATTGGCCCTAGGTGTGAGTGTGTGTGCCTTCTGTGGAAGGTTGGGAGCTGGGCTGGCAACTCAACACCATAAAACTCCATTGCCAATCATTAGCGGACAAGGTGATCCACTGTGGCGACCCCTAACCGGGAAAAGCCGAAAGAAGAAGAAGTAGTAGTCTTATAGATAGATCAGGCATATTTTTATCAGCCAGAGGAGAAGTTGTGGCTAGCAATTAATAAAGAGCTGAAGGACTTTATCTGGGAGGGGAATATGGCAAGAGTCAAGTGGGATAAGCTGATTCTTCTAGTAGAACAGGGCGGATATGGATTACCCACTTTGAAGGGTTATTTTAGAGCTACACAGTTAACGTTCCTATACATAGCACAGTTAAAAAAGTACAATTCAAAGTGGAAAAGGATGATGTTGAAACAGGTGGTAAGCTTGAGTAACAAGGACAGACTGGGATTGTGGATGCAGGCCTTTAAGGAGAGTAACAGTAATCATGCAGAATATTATATCCATAAAGTAAAAGAAAGTATTCTGAGAACTAGGCCAACATGGTACTAGAGAAAGGAGATTCTGCCAATAAGGATGACTGCAATTAGGGATAGAGACAGTAGGCAAGAGGGGGCTGGAATATTTTGGAGAAAACTGGCAAATGAGCCAGGGTATTGGGAGCAAATAACTTGAGGAGGAAAGATGACAGAATGGGAAGAGGCCAAGTATTTATTTGGACTGCAGGTTAGAGATTGCCTTCCCTATCAAGGATTAATATCAGAGTGTAGGCAAAGAGAAAGAAATGGGGGTTCCTAAATGAAAGCATAACAGTGGTGGAGTTTTTAGTAGAATCTAGAACAGAAGCTGCCTTTAAAAAAATATATAATTAGTAGAGCATATAAAATATTTCACGATAACTCTAAGAATCAATCCAAGGAAGTTAGAAAGGATTGCGAAGAGAGATAGATTGGATTAGCAATTCACAAAGAAATAGTGGGACACAATCCCCTCAACTGTACAATTTTTTCAGAACATCCAGATTTTTGCCTCATATTTTTGGTCGGTTTCTCATAAAATTGTGTTGCTTTTTTGGAAAATCATTGCAATTTATTGGGGGGTTGAAGTCAGAAAATAATAACAGACAGCTGAGTTTCAGACTTCATACCCTTCAGAAAATTCATGCTAGTGCAAAACCAGTTATGCTATCAATTTTCTAAGTTTGTAAGATCAATATTTAAAAAGTGTCCCTATTTTTGGGCCTTTGTTCCCTCATTGTTGATGGCTTTGTCCAGATTTCTTGCTCTAAGAGGTTGAGAGGTATGATGGGAGGATATATGTATGTCTTCCAAATACACAAAAAATCTAGATGATTTAGGATTTTTGCTTGGAAATGTTTACTTAGATATTTTTATAAGCCGAGTAGACTCTGGAGAATTTTTCGTCAGGTAGACAGGAAATGTTAGAGGTGCGACAGGGAAGAAAAAGGTACTTTGGATCATATTTTCTGGGAGTACGGTGGGTTGGCAGACTTTAAGGACTCCCTGCGGGATGCACTGTTGCAGATGCTGGTGGGCAAACTGGTGTGATGAGGGAGATGATTTTT